>NC_052505.1:97922178-97940607 GCF_014356525.2 Nilaparvata lugens | reverse complement strand
GCTTCGGGTTACATAAATACAGTAATATTAAAATTCATAATTTAATATTAATATTCAATATTTTATTTTGGACCAAAATTTTATATAAATTGTACACGTGAAATTCTAACCTTATCTTGGACTTTGTCACCTATAAATTTGGAAGAGGAAATAATAGCACAAGGACTACCTTATTATTTTATCTACCAATGTTATTACATTAGTGTCATTTGATTCTTCTTCTTCTTCTTCTTCTTCTCTTCTTCTTCTTCTTCTTCTTCTTCTCTTCTTCTTCTTCTTCTTTCAAGGATTAGGCGTACACACCTGCTCCGGTTTCATAGGATATAACTATTTATTTTACCATCTTTTCAGAGGTCTGCCAATATCCCTTCTACCGTAGGATCTATATTTCATGACAGCCTTGGTATCCTAGTATCTGGCATTCGTTCCACATGGTTTTTCCATTAGTAGTGTCATTTGCATTGTAAATAAATAAATCATGAAGTTTTCATCGATTACTGGTCATCATTATAAATCCTAAAGTATATTCGAGTCTCTAATTATTATTCATTCCAGTGATAATAGAAACTGAGATTGAACTTCTATTGTGAAAATTATTATAGAACGAATGACGAATCATCACGTCTCAACTACTCAACAGATGAACTTGAAATTTTGCATATAGATTCTCAATTCATGTGGGATGGACAAAGGCCCATTTTAATATCTTCAAGATTTCAGTTATATCACTTTATTATGTTAGTATCAAGAATTTATCTATACTATAATAAAGGAAAGAACTGGCTTATACACATACAGGATATGAAAATTATGTTTGACGCATCATCACGTCTAAACTACTGGACTGAATTCAACTTTAAATTTTGCATACAGTTTCTTAATTAACTGAGGATGGTCCACTCAGTCAAGTTTTCAGTTTGTCAAGTTTCAAAATGATCCCTTGCGGAGCACGGGTTACCTGCTAGTTATAAATAAAAATTATAAATCCAAGTACCTTTTCAAAATTGTACGATTTTAAAAGGGTACTTGGATTTCTAATTTTGATTTATATAATTCTTCAACTCTGTTGCGTATCCATACTTTTTCACTAACAAAATATAACTAGAATTTTTAAAACACTTATGAAGTTAAAGTGCACTTACTATTGGTAGTGATGATCTCATAATTGTTTCATTTCAAATTCAAGTGTAATCTTCAAATTTCCTTCTGCTATTTAGTTCTTCGGTCAATATTATTGCAGTGGCAGAAGTCCTTAGTTCTATTTATATATAGTGAGGTACACGTTTTAATGGCAGTGGAGAAAGATAGGAGAAAAACGTTGCCAAGTCTCTCAATTTTGCCACTGATTGTACACAGCTGTTACTCAATTCATCCCATTAAATTGATCTAATAATAATTATCAGTTCCTCAGTAAAATAATCATTTTTGTTTTCATATTAATCATATTTGTTTTCAATTTTTTGTCATTTTTTTTCATAATTTGATTCAAACATTTGCTTCCATACTGAGATCAGATTTTTATTCTAATACAAACCTGAAATGGCGGCTAATTTAAAAAGCTGTGATACACCAATCTGAATTCCAAAACAAAAGGAATTGAGTTATTTGGTGGGTATTCTTTTTCATTTCTTTTAAAAATGATGGAAAAATAGGAATCCTTTTTTAAAAAGTATTTCATTGGAAAAAATTCTGAAATAACCTTTCAATTATTATTTATATCGGTACGAGTAGGTCTAACCTAAACGTGTAGGCTAACTGAAGCATGGATAAAAGTCTAGGATGGTTAGTTATCAACTTTTGAAATGTCACTTCAGGTATTTTAATTTGTGTCTCTCATACGGTAATGTCTAAAAATTATTTCATTGTTTCAAAAATACATTTTAAATCGATTATACGACTTGTGTAGCAAGTATTTTGATAGAACGAAGAAAAAAAAAACATGGCGGCTAAGATTGTTAGTCTACTTTTGTATAGTCACTGTTAAAAGTAAAAATAAATATTCTGGCAAACTGATAACATTGCAAAGCTAGAGAGAGATAGCGCTATCTGTTTTGTTGTATGATAGAAAAGGACAGCAACAGTATTGTCAATTGTACATTGCAATATTATAACGTGGACCTCACTATAGCTTTCATTGGATGTTTGAAATGATTATTCTATTCTATAACTATTATATCTTTTCCAGATATTTAAATGTTTTCACTTACCTTTTTTTCAAATTCAAGTATAATTTTTATTCTTCAAATTTTTTCATGCTATTTAGCTCTTCCGTCAATATTTGCAGTAACATAAGTCCTTAGTTCTATTTATAGAGCTCGCATTGGTTGTTTGAAATGATTATTATTGAAAGAGTAAAAACATAACTATTTTATTTCTTCCAGATGTTCTCACTCACATTTTCTATGATGCAGACAAGGCTGATGGTGCTGCCTTCTCCTATGTGATACTCTCCACTGCCCAGGATGTAGGCAGAAGGAACCACCACGTGTAGATTGAAGTAGTGAGAAATGGTTCCTGAACCGGTTGCAACCTGAAAAATGTCCCAAAATACTTTTGAAAAATTTGAGAGGGACTGATCAAAACTTTAGACTTGGGGATAAAGTTTGTTTAAAAGTAATAATCATTTCAAAACTGCCATCTTGCGATCAGAATTCATTAGAATGGTCTCAGCTCCTCTATATTCCTACTAGCCCCAGGCTCGCTTCGCTCGCCATATCAGTCTAGCCAGGGGGCTCCGCCCCCTGGACCCCCGACTGGGTCGTCCAAGAATGAGATCAGCGGGCTCGCTTCGCTCGCCTGCATGTGGACCTCAGCGGAACCTATGTACCGAATTTGAACGTTTTAAACACCTGTTACTACGTATATCGGCGTATCTTTGACGAACAAAATTCTTCCACCTCAGCTAAACCTGAATTTGTTTCTAATATATTTCCATCAGTTATAAAAAAGGTGAGAAAACGCTGAAAAGCTGAGAAAAACGTTGGAAAAAGGCTATTTTGGGCGTATCTTTGGCGTTATTTCAAATTCCTTCAAACACAACATTATTACACCCAAGCTGAGCTTCTGTATCAAATTTGAACATTTTCTGTTCATTTGTTCTTGATAAAGCTGAGAAAGCGCAAAAAAACGCTGTAAAACGCAGATTTTGGGCGTATTTTTGGCATTATTTCAAATTCGTTCTAACTCAACATTATTAGACTACACCCTAGCTGAGCTTCTGTACTAAATATGAACATTTTCTGTTCATTTGTTCTCGATAAAGCTGAGAAAACGCTAAAAAACGCAGATTTTGGGCGTATTTTTGGAAATTTTTCCAAATCCGTTCTTAGTGCGCCTCTAAAGGGCCAACTGAACATACCTACCAAATTTGAACGTTTTTGGTCCAGTAGATTTTTAGTTCTGCGAGTGAGTGAGTCAGTGAGTGAGTGCCATTTCGATTTTATTTAAATAGACTTATCCAACCTATAAAACTGGATGAAAACTTCTGTTTGATTGGTGAAATGGTAGGTTAGAAAGGTTGGGGTTTACTGCTTTTGAATGCCGAAATGTTGGTATCATTCGAAATTTCAGATACGGATCAAAAACAATGAAAACATTACCAAACAGCTGATTGAACGAGCGTTAGTGAGTTCTCATTTCTTACCCAATTGAAGCCAAAGTCGTTGTCCGTCTTTTTGTGTATTCTATAATAGCTTTAGAAAGAATTCATCAATCAGCTTCAATTTTTGAACTCGTATCCTTCGAACCTTTTCACAGGTCAAGTTCGTTGGACAACAAAATTATAAATTGAAATTTTGTATTGTAATCAGGTATCTCAATCATTACCATGTTCCTATTTGAAAAAATAAATTTGCATTCAAAATAAAGCTGAATTCGGAATAAAGTTGGATCTATATGGCAGATCCAAGATAGCGGACAAAGTTTTGAAGCGACAGAGAGTAGTTTTTTAATTGGAATAGGATCCCCATGAAACCTACTGTCATTTCATACTTGTGAAAGAAATATTTAGCTGCTTCCATAATAATTCTAACCAATCCAGTTTAATTACAAGTTTCAGATTTCAGTTGCTTGTTAACAACTGGCAGAAATAACATGATTACAGTTTGTTTGAGATGGTAGCCTACAATACTAGTAGTTCTGTGAACAGTAGACCTCACACAGTTTTCTCATCACAAATATCACCTGTTCTAGTTGATTCAGTTGAATCACAATTCACAGTTGATCTACTCTTAAACTGTTATTTGTTTTCTCCAAGATCAAAAACTCACTTATGTTAATAAACTCAGTTCACGTTTGAATTTGTATCCCTAAGGTGCGTACAGATATACGCGCCGCGAACATGAGCAATCCACTTTTAATCAGCTGATTATATCTGTTTTTTACAGAAACGGTAAGATATAGATATAAAAAGCTTGGCATCAGCTGATTAAAAGTGAATTGCTCGTGTTCGCGGCGCGTAAATCTGTACGCACCTTTATGATGATTTATCCAGTACCGTGATAATCTTCCCATCTGATAAAAATATATCTCAACTATTTTGGAATAACTTTTTTTCAATCAAGAGTATTATAATTCTTCAGAATTATTTAGTTCATTTCATCATTTTTTATTTAATTTTCAATCACCTATTAAATTTGTTTTTAAAATGTGAGAATATTGATACTGATGGGCACGCATCATAAAAACTATTGAAACCCTACCTTATAGAAATAGACACGATCAGACATCTGTGTAATGCATGCAATGAATAACTTATCACTTGTCAGCTGATTGATTATGAATAATTCTATAGTCTGATTGATCCATCTTCAAAGTAGATTATATAGTGATATCAGAGTATGGAGGAATTCCTTTTCTTTTCATATTATCCTTAAAAATGCAAAATTTTAGAAAGCCTTGTGTAAACATCTACAATCCAGGAATATTCCTGGCAAATGTCATCGAATTCTATCAACGCGTTTGGCCGTAATCGCGTTACATACAGACAGACAAAAGAAAATCCGAGTTAAAACATAGATTTCACTAGGTTCGGTCAAGGTATCAATTATATTTTATTAAGCAAGAAATTGTATTTTTCATAATGAATTTACATAATAAAGATGGGATATTTGTCAATTAATTAATAGTTCCACATTGTTAAAAGACGATCTGGCAAAAGAGCGAAGCAAGAAAGAGATAGCGCTATCCGCTTTGGTGAATGATAGACAAGGATAGCAATACCATTGCTAATCAAACACTGCTATTATATCGTGGACCTTACTATAATAGCTGGTGGAAGCTCCCCACAGATTAGATTACATTAGAGTTCTTTATTCATGTATATTACAATATTTACTGCATTAGACAGTAATTTACATTTAATGGAGGTATTCCTAATTATTAAACAAATTTACAAAGTATAAAAAATCAATTCACGCTATCAACACAATCAGGGAACAACAATGAATTATTCTACAGGGTGATTAAGAAGAACATGTATTGAACTATCGTTGAATGCACATTATCTGCACTAGTGTTGAGAGCCAACTAATGTGGTGGGAGACTTGTATGTTATTGCATTGAGTGTTCCTAACGCTCTTAAGTGCTCCTAACGATTTTCCGATTCAATTGAAAAAAACTCAATTCCACCAGTTGGCTAGACTCCAAACCAACTCTCTATTTTTCTCTCATTTTCCCTCTCTCTTATTCCTATCACCCCCCCAAGTTCCTCCCTCTTTTTCTCTCATTTTTGGTCTCTACTTCCTCCTTCTCCCATCACTTTCCCCCTCTCACTCCCTCCGTAACACTCCCTATTCCTAATCTAATCTCTATTCCCATCGCTATTCTAATCTAATCTAAAGGTGCGTACATATTCACGCGCCGCGAATATGAGCAATTCACTTTTTATCAGCTGATTATATCTGTATTTTTACAGAAACGGTAAGATACAGATATAAAAAAGCTTGGCATCAGCTGATGAATTGCTAATGTCCGCGGCGCGTAAATCTGTACGCAACTTTATATTCCTCTCACTTTCCCTCTCTCTTCTTCCTCATTTTCCCTTCTTCTCTTCCACTACCTCCTTATTTTTCTCCTACTTTCTTCCCCTCTTTCGTTCCGTGACACTCTCTTTGAAATCCCTATTTTTCTCCCTTTTCCTCTCTCATTCTTCTCCTTTTCCCAATTGTTCCCTCCGTAACACTCCCTATTCTTCTCCTTTTTTCCCTCCTTCTCATTCTTTCATACCTCCTTCTCCACCCACATTTTTCCTCGCTTTTCCTTCAAAACAGCCCACTTTTTCTCCCCTTTTCCTCTCTCTTTCGCATACTTTCTACTTCATCTCCTTTCCCATAAAGTTTTCCATCTTTTCCTCTCCGTTTCACTTCCATTTTCTTTCTCTTTTTCCTCTTTTCCACTTAATCTCCTTTCTCATCATGTTTTCCCTCTCTTTCCCTCTGTGAAACTCCCTATTCCTCACCCTTTCTCTTTCTCCTTTTCCCTCTTTTTTCTCTCTTCCTCCTCTTTCGCCACCAACTTTTTCCCTTTCTTCCCTCGAAACAAACCCTCCATTTCTCTCCCTTTTCTTCTGTCTTCTTCTCTCCTTTCCCACCACGTTCTCCATCTCTCTTCCTCAGTAACACTCTCTATTCCTCTCCCTTATGCCTTTCTCCTTTTCACTCCTTCACCTCACTTCCACCTGCTCCACTCACGTCTTCCTTCTCTTTCCCTCCGAAACACTCCCTTTGAAATCCCTTAATCCTGCATTACTTTCAACGCTTCATTCCAGTTTCCCGCGCTCACTCCAGCATACATTGTTAAGACAAGAAGAAGAAGGAGAACGAAGAAGAAGAAGAAGAAAAAGAAGAAGAAGAAGAAGAAGAAGAAGAAGAAGAAGAAGAAGAAGAAGAAAAGAAGAAGAAGAAGAAGGAGGAGGAGACCAAGATGAAAATATAGTGGATGAGTGAGTTCTAATTGATCAGAACAATGCTAATTGAGTGGAAGAGTATAAAGGATGGTTTCGATGGAGATAAGAAGAGAAAAAATGAGGAGCTTCCTATCAGTAGACAGGGTGAATTAATCACCCTGGATCTGTTGAGTATTCCCCTTCTACAACGCTAGGACGTTTCAGAGTGAAACAAGGGGATAAGGGGGTGAAGCAAGAAGAGAAAGGGAAGGGAGGGAGAGAGAAAGGACGGAGAGAGAGAATGAACCAGTAAGAAGAAATTAGAGCAAGGAGAAAAAGGGGAAAGAAAAAAATACAGGGAGAGAGAGAGAATGATCCAGTGAGAAGAAAGTGAAGCAATAAGAGAAAGGGAAGAGAAACAGAGAACGGAGAGATGGAATGATCCAGTAAGAAGGAATTAGAGCAAGAAGAGAAGGGAAAGAAAAACAGAGGACTGAGAGAGAGAGTGATCCAGTAAGAAGAACGTAGAACAAAAAGAGAAAGGGAGAGAGAATGATCCAGTAAGAAGGAATTGGAGCAAGAAGAGAAAGAAAAGAAAAACAGAGGACTGAGAGAGAGAGAATGATCCAGTAAGAAGAACGTAGAACAAAAAGAGAAAGGGAGAGAGAGAATGATCCAGTAAGAAGAACGTAGAACAAAAAGAGAAAGGGAGAGAGAGAATACAAAGAGAGAGAATGATCCAGTAAGAAGGAATTGGAGCAAGAAGAGAAAGGAAAGAAAAACAGAGGAGTGAAAGAGAGAATGATCCTGTAAGAAGAACGTAGAACAAAAAGAGAATGGGAGAGAGAGAATACAAAGAGAGAGAATGATCCAGTAAGAAGAACGTAGAACAAAAAGAGAAAGGGAGAGAGAGAATACAAAGAGAGAGAATGATCCAGTAAGAAGGAATTGGAGCAAGAAGAGAAAGGAAAGAAAAACAGAGGACTGAGAGAGAGAGAATGATCCTGTAAGAAGAACGTAGGACAAAAAGAGAAAGGGGTAGAGAGAATACAAAGAGAGCGAATGATCCAGTAAGAAGGAATTGGAGCAAGAAGAGAAAGGAAAGAAAAACAGAGGACTGAGAGAGAGAGAATGATCCTGTAAGAAGAACGTAGAACAAAAAGAGAAAGGGAGAGAGAGAATACAAAGAGAGAGAATATTCCAGTAAGGAGGAATTGGAGCAAGAAGAGAAAGGAAAGAAAAACAGAGGACTGAGAGAGAGAATGATCCTGTAAGAAGAACGTAGAACAAAAAGAGAAAGGGAGAGAGAGAATACAAAGAGAGAGAATGATCCAGTAAGAAGGAATTGGAGCAAGAAGAGAAAGGAAAGAAAAACAGAGGACTGAGAGAGAGAATGATCCAGTAAGAAGAACGTAGAACAAAAAGAGAAAGGGAGAGAGAGAATACAAAGAGAGAGAATGATACAGTAAAAAGAGAAAAAAGCGAGAAGAGAAAGGAAGGAAAACAGAGGACTGAGAGAGCGATTGATCCAGTAAGAAGAACGTAGAACAAAAAGAGAAAGGGAGAGAGAATGATACAGTAAAAAGAGAGAAAAGCGAGAAGAGAAAGGGAATAAAGAGAGAGAGAATACGGAGAGAGAATGATCCAGTGAAAAGAAAGTAAGCAAGAAGAGAAAGAGAAGACGAAGAGAGTGAATGATCCAGTGAGTTGAGATAGAAAGAATAAAAACATATTATAAATTGACTGTTGATCAAGTTATCTGCGTCATTTACAGAGAATATAGCCCAAGGAAAGTAATAAAGAAAATGCTGAGATCAAAAATGATGAGTTAAATAAAACTCCGATAATCAAAATGTGATTGGAATCTATCACTGCCTTTGAATAGAAGGGTCTAGGGGAATTGTCTCTGGTAAAACGAATTAATCATTGAGGGTTTGAGGGAGAGTATACCCCTGAAAAACGAATTAGTAATTGAATTCCAAGCAAAATAATCTTGAGATCAATCACGTGGAAGTAAATGGGTTTTAAAAGTTTTGAAAAAGTGAAGATGATAAAGATTGTAGGAGGAAACAGCGTTGGAATATTGTTTGTTTATAAAATCTCAGTCGATTCCTCATCAGTTATTAGGCCGGAGGATTCCAATTAACGTATATAGAAGTGGTGGGGAAGAGGGTGACCTTTAACGAGCTCTTACAATGTAAGAGTGATATTACATTCTCTCTCTCCCTTTCTCTTTGTTTCTCCCTTTCTCTTGAGTTTGGTAGAGAGTAAGTGGGGAGGATATTTTTAATATTCTTTCCGAAGAATGGACATTGATATGTCCAAAGCTCCGCCAATTTATGTAGATGCATAACAATATAATTACCTGTAGTTATTATATTACAAATTGCTTTTTCATATCATATACAATTCAATAATTATTTTCTTAGTCTATATTATGTAAATTCATCTATAATTTTGCTGTATTGTAAGCTATTGCATATAAGTGTATAAGCCAGTATATATTGTAATCAATCAATCAATCTCTTCCATCATGTTCTCTCTTAAAACTGGTATATCTCTCTCTGTCTCTGTATTTTCCTTTTTATGGAAAGTCAATATTTCAGATTCGGGAATTCGTAATTTATGAATGTAAAAAACAGTAAGCTCTTGTTATGACGTGTCTCCAGTGACTGAGAGGAATTCGATATAACAGGGTCTCTTAAAAACGGGGTCTCTTTTACATTAAAAACAAGCAGGTGTTCCGTAAGTCTTATTAAAAAATTGACAAACTGAAAACTTGACCTACTGGAATCTTGAAGAATTCAAAATAGACCCATCGCCATCCTCGTTAAATTAAGGCTGTGCAAAGGCTAAGAATGAACTTTCTATTCGTGATATTTTTCAAAGTTTTCCGATTTGTATATCATCAAGCTATCAAAATGAAAAAGTTTTCTCAGGAAAACATTTTTTTCTGATCATTACTTTTTGAGATATGAGCGCCTGAAGTTTGAATTTTTGGGACAGCACATTTCAAATTCGATAAAAGATAAATCCATGAGATTTAGAGGTTAGATACTACATGGTATTTTTGATCTGGTAAAACAATAATTTTCTGAAAATATCAATTTTTGAAAAAGTTATTCAATTTACTAAAAATAACTTTTAGTTGAGTTATTTTTGGTAAATTGAATAACTTTTCAAAAATTGATATTTTCAGAAAATTATTGTTTTACTAGATCAACAATACCATGAAGAATCCATCCTTCAAATCACATGGATTTATTATATCTTACCGGATTTGAAATGTTCTGTCCCAAAAATTCAAACTTCAGGCGCTCATATCTCAAAAAGTAATGATCGAAAAAAAAGTTTTTCTGAGAAACTTTTTCATTTTGATAGCTTGATGATATACAAATCGAAAAACTTTGAAAAATATCACCAGTAGAAAGTTTAATTTCAGCCTTTGCACAGCCTTAAGAATCTTTATTCCGAATCTCAAGCTGAGTACAGTAGTTCAGACGTGATGACGCGTCATTCATATATTTCCTATTCCGTACGTGAATAAGTCAACTCTTTCCTCTATCATAATTATATGCAAGTCAATTCCCTCCTTCATTATACTAGAGATAGATGTAATATTTCCAACCTTTTTGTTGATGAATATACTCCATGATTATTCAACTCTCGTTCTACGTCGTTGGTTGAGTCTATGAATTTTCAACTGTGATGAAAATTATTCACGAAATTTTGACAAAATTATAAAATAATCATTATTTTTTATGTTTCCTGTACATAATAATCTTACAGTTCCCAACTCAGAATTCTCTCTCTAGTTTCAGTTAGCACGGGTTTCCGGCTAGTCTATCTTTCATCTTCTATATATAAAAGCGAAATGGCACTCACTCACTGACTGACTGACTCACTCACTCACTCACTCGCATAACTAAAAATCTACCGGACTAAAAACGTTCAAATTTGGTAGGTATGTTCAGTTGGCCCTTTAGAGGCGCACTAAGAAATCTTTTGGCAATATTTAACTCTAAGGGTTGTTTTTAAGGGTTTAAAGTTCGTCTTTTAGCATGTATATTCTTCTTCTCCCAATCTCTTAATTATAATATTGAAATGTCCACATCATATGTTACTATAGAACTATAATCTAGATAGAGTACCTCTTCGAAACAGTTGTTAACTGACAACTAAATTAATAATTTTGTCAGGTTGGCATTAAGTTGAGTTGACTTTGTTAGGTTGGCACCAAGTTGAAGATTGAAATGCATTTATCGCGGAAAAATTGATTGAGCACTGCTACTTCAATCCTGGGAATATTATATTACTAGCTGTCAGGCTCGCTTCGCTCGCCATATCCGTTTAACCAGACGTTTAGTCTGGACCCCGACTGGATTGTCCTAAAATATGATAAAAATGCTCAAATGAAAAATGCAGGCGAGCGAAGCGAGCCTGCTGTTCTCATTCTTGGACAATCCAGTCGTGTGTCCAGGGGGACCCCCCTGGCTGGACGGATATGGCGAGCGAAGCGAGCCTGACGGCTAGTAATATAATAAAGGAAAGAGTTGGCTTGTACACAAACGGGATGATGAATTCACGAATCATCAAACTATCATCACGTCTGAACTACTCAACTGATTAACTTGAAACTCTGTATATTGATTCTTGAAATACCGTGCATGGTGCATGGTTATATGCCTTATTCAAATTCTTCAAGATTTCAGTAGGTCAAGTTGTCAGTTTGCAAGCTTTTAATTAGATTTTTGCGGAGCACGGGTTACCTGCTAGTCTTGTAATAAAAAATCTGGTGTGGCGCACTCAAACAACTTTCCTTGCCGTTATGAAAATTGATCACCTGACGCTAGTGTTCCCGCGCATCTCGAGTCTACTTAAAACAAAGATCTGAGCCAGCTGGTGACAGGACAATAAAGCTGGAGACACACGAAGTCTGCCATCTCTGCATGGTGAATGATTTAATAGAATCAACAGTTGCCAACAATTTGCAATTGGATAATCACATTTTCTCGAATTTTGAGCTATTTTCAATTTTAGGTGAAAATATTATTGAACATTAATTATAGAGATTCTCATGTTCAATCTTTTCCACTTCAAATTTTTTGTTTTAATTGTATCTGAAGCCTGATAATTGAGAATCTAAAATCAAACTTAGCATAGATTGGGCGGAGCTCTTGAAATTTTTACAGATATGGGACTTGTGGCAGTTGATACATCTTATCAATGACTATTTTATGTATAAATATAACAAAATCGTTAGAGCGGTTTTCGAGAAAATCGTGAAAAACCCTGTTTTAGACAACATTTCCGCCGTTTCAGCCACCATCTTGTATTGCATTAGATCGAAATTGTTCGTGTCGGATCCTTATATTGTAAGGACCTCAAGTTCCAAATACCAAGTCATCCCGTTTATTGGGAGATGAGATATTGTGTACATACACAGACGCACATACACATACACTCATACACACACACACACACCACACACACACACACACACACACACACACACACACACACACCACACACACACACACACACACACACATACAGACCAATACCCAAAAACCACATTTTTGGACTCAGGGGACCTTGAAACGTATAGAAATTTAGAAATTGGCGTACATTAATTTTTTTCGAAAAGCAATACTTTCCTTACCTATGGTAATAGGGCAAGGAAAGTAATAAAAGAACCGCTCCAAAGCCCTGTAAGGCTAGCTACACACACATCGATTTTTGTTCGTACGATATTTTGCCATCCTTCTAAATTCTATTAGACTAAACAGATGATGTTTGTCAAGCTCCGTTTGATGTGATAGAATTTATAAGGACTGCAAAGTATATTACGTACAAAATAGATATGTGTATTTTCAGGACTAAATACAATCCCTATTCCTTAACCCACTTAACTATTTCCGAGAATCATCGTCTATATATTCTTTATTTTATTAGTGAACAGGTAGTTCAATATTTCCAAAACTCACACACCCCCAAACTTCTATTCCACTCAAATTATTTTGATGAACCATAATTGTTTGTTTTTTAGAAGTTCAAAGCTACAGAGCACTCCACTCCTACCTATGCATATTTTATCGGCTTTCAAAACAGAAATCAGCTTTCATCGTTCGACGAAATTTCAAAGCTATTCCACTCAAATTTCAATACCCAACATGCTGTGTATAGTGAGGTCCACGTTATAATGGCAGTGGAGAAAGATAGGAGAACAACGTTGCTGATCCGTCTTGTCAATGCCTTCTATAGACGGTAGCTGATACAGGTTTATTGATGCAATATTAACGGTTTATTCTCGTTTGAAATAATATATATTATATATAAAAGCGAAATAGCACTCACTCACTGACTGACTGACTGAGTCACTCACTCACTCACTCAAATTTGGTAGGTTGAACATACCTTCTTATTCCAATCTCTTAATTATAATTGAAAAATGTCCTACCATATGTTAATATAGAACTATAATCTAGAGAGAGTACCTCTTCGAAACAGTTGTTAACTGGTAACTAAATTAATAATTTTGTCAGGTGGCATTAAGTTGAGTTGACTTTGTTAGCTTGGCACCAAGTTGAAAATTGAAATGCATTTATTGTGGAAAAATTGATTTGGCACTGCTACTTCAATCAGAGCTATTCCTGGGAATATTATATTATTAGCCTTCAAGCTCGCTTCGCTCGCCATATCCGTTTAGCCAGACGTTTAGTCTGAACCCCCGAAACATAACATAATGCTCAAATTAAAAATGCTGGCGAGCGAAGCGTGCCTACTGATCTCATTCTTGGACGATCCAGTCGGGGGTCCAGGGGCCAGAGCCCCCTGTCTAGACGGACATGGCGAGCGAAGCGAGCCTGACGGCTAGTTAGTTATATTTTATTAAGCAAGAGATTTTCAATAATTTCATAATGAATTTTCATAATTAAAATGAAATATTTTGTTAATCAATTATTAATTCTACATTGTTGAAAGACGATCTGGCAACACAGCAAAGCGAGAAAGAGCTATCTGCTTTGTTGAATGATGGACAAGGATAGCAATACCATTTCTAATCAAACACTGCCATTATAACGTGGACCCCACTATATTGTTGACTTTTAATAATTTATTATTTCAATGGAACCCTCGTCACAAATTTCCAAACACAACATGTTCTCTTGTGTCGACTTTCAATAATTTATTATTTTAATGGAACGCTTGTCAAAAATTTCCTGATCGTTTATTGGTTGTTTGTCGTCTGATAGCCTCCTGGTATGATGACAAATTTGCCAGCACAGACGGCTTTCAATATGCCAACACTGTACATTGTTCATCAGCCAAATTCCACCAGTCTTTGTCAGCCATTTTGATTTGGTGGGGGGGGGAGGTTTATGATCAAACGACCCCCTTCCCACCAGAAAACTAAACTATGATTTATCACTTCCTGGAAGAGGATCAATGCTGTATCTGGGCTCTTTCAACTATTCGGTACAATATTTCTATTCTTTTCGGTTTTCAATCTAATAAAATTCTAAATTTTGGTTTGTGTATTTCTGGACTCGGAATTTGATTCAAAGTGAAGCAACATAACCTACCTTTTAGACATTGGCTTACTACTATCAAAATTCGGAGAGCGAGGAGTTGATCGAAAAGGATCATGTATTCATGTATATGAATTCATGTATTTGATGTATATATTGTTAAATGTGCCTAATGTAACGAATAATAAATAGAATAAATGATAATTACTTCCACAGTTAATTACTTTCTCCAATTTTAATATCCCAGTCATTCATCCATTGAATCTATAAATTCATAAAAACCTTGTCTTTTTTGTTATCACCTCACTAGCGGGTGATCCGTTCTCCGCAAGGGAAATAGAAACTTGACAAACTGAAAACTTGGTCTACTGGTAGCTTGGAGAATTGAAAAAAGGCCTATAACCATCTTTGGTAGAAAATTAAGAATCTATAAGTCAAATTTCGAGTTAATCAGTTCAATAATTAAGACGTGATGATATGACGTTTGTGAATTACCTATCTCGTAGGTGTATGAGTCAATTCAAATTCAATTCAAATTCATTCAATTTCAAATTCAAATTTCAAATTCAAATTCAAATTCAACCCCTATTATACTGAAGATTCGTACATTGAGTCATGAATTACAAAAGAAGAATTGAAGGCTTAGCTCAAATCTATTCCAGAATTTATTCAATTAGAATGTCCAAACCAAGCAGACCATTGCAGGTGACATATTGTAATTGAGACTATAGAGTGGTCCACATTATAATAAAATTCAAGAAAGATAGGAGATCAGCGTTGCCGATTCTCTGTCTTGCCACTGCCTTCTGGAGAAGATGACTGATACTGGTACGTAAATCTGATATTAACTTAAAGTTATTGATAAAACTATTAACTACTTTCCATTCATCAAGATAATAAAATATTGTTCAATGATTAGATGATAAATCTCCTTATTCGAAATTGAATATTATTCAATTAATTATATTAGGAATTAATAAAAACGATCTAGCAAACGTTTTAGAGCTAGAAAAAGAAAGCGCTGCTTCATCGAATGATAGACAATAATACAAGGATTGTTACATTTATGTTAATCATATCACTGCCATTAAAACGTGCACCTCACCATGGGAAGATGATACAAGGATGATCTAAGCATTATAGACAACTAGCCGTTAGGCTCGCTTCGCTCGCCATATCCGTCTAGCCAGGGGGCTCCGCCCCCTGGACCCCTGACTGGATCGTCCAGAAATGAGATCAACGAGCTCGCTTCGCTCACCTGCATTTTTCATTTGAGCATGATTCATTCCATCAGAAAGTCAAAGTACTGAGAAAACGCAGAAGAGCTGAGAAAAACTTGGGAAAAACGCTGATTTTGGGCGTATCTTTGATAAAATATTAGTCACCTCATTACAAATTTTCAGATCCTAGCTAAACCTCTACACCAATTTGAAAATTTTCTGTCAATTACTTGATGAAATAACTGAGAAACGCAAAAACGCCAATTTTGGGTGTATCTTTGGCGTTATTTCAAATTCCTTTTAACACAACATTATTTAACCCCAGCTGAGCTTATGTAGTGATTTGAACATTTTCTGTTCAATTGTCTCGATACGCTGAGAAAACGCAAAAAAACGCTGGAAAAACGCAGATTTTGGGCGCATCTTGGCTTTATTCCAAATCCCTTCTAACACAACATTATTACACCCTAGCTTAGCTTCTGTACTGAATTTGATCAATTTCTGTTAATTTGTTCTTGATAAATCTGAGAAAAAGCAAAAAAACGCTGGGAAAACGCTAATTTTGGGCGTATCTTCGACGTTATCGCGATTCCTTCTAACACAACATTATTACACTCACTAGCTGAGCTTATGTACTAAATTTTAACATTTTCTGTTCATTTGTTCTCGATAAAGCTGAGAAAACGCTGAAAAACGCTGGAAAAACGCAGATTTCGGGCGTATCTTTGGAATTTCTTTCAAATCCGTTCTTAGTGCGCCTCTAAAGGGCCAACTGAATAAACCTACCAAATTTGAACGTTTTTGGTCCGGTAGATTTTAGTTCTGCGAGTGAGTGAGTGAGTGAGTCAGTCAGTCAGTGAGTGAGTGCCATTTCGCTTCTATATAATAGAGTACATCATCATCATCATCAATGTTAATTAGAATTGCTATTATAACGTTGACCTTACTGATAATAATAATAATATCGAGTGACCTGGCTGGCTCAGGTCTGGTGTCAGAGTTTTCAGGTCGCAACTGATCATTTCAGGGCCTCTGACATGACCTAACGACTGCTTTTTTAGGCAGCCGGACCGACGGCTTAACGTGTCCATCCGAAACACGACCTTACTATAAAAAGATGATACAAAGATGATACATAGATGAAACGAAGATGATGGAAGGGTGATGAAAAGGATTGCAACACCAATGTTAATCAAATACTGCCATTATAACGTGGACCTCACTTTATAATGAACCCTACAATCATGTTCTCTCTACCTGTAGGTCAAACAGGGAAACACAAGTTTTGTGTGGGTGAAACCCAAGTGGACATAGTAGACCACTTTCACCGCATCACTAAAGGTGCTCACAGCCATTGATCAAGTGCTGTGGTGAATCACTGGTGGCAGATCACCTGATTGACATATCACGTGATTCTCAAGGGAGAGAGAGCTGTTCTGACTGACCCTGTACGTCCAAGTCCGAATTAGCCCACTGCATGTTCCAAATCTTGAGTGACAGGGGCTGCATTGGGAAAAGGGCAGGTTTTTAAGGTCGAAGGTTGTAGAAGGGTGGAATCTCTGTAAATAAGGGATGAAGTTGATAAGAAGAGATTTATTCCCACTTGTTTGAATCAATCATAGAGGAAAGATAGCATAAGAAGATATCCCATGGTATAGGTCGTTTATGTTCCACATTTTAAGCCGATTATTTGTGAACTCAAACTGATTATTGTTGACTACTGTCTATTATTAATGTTTTGGCTGGGTGAGAGTGTAGGATCGGCACAATATGAGAGACTACCAGCGTCATATGGCATCACGAAAAATCTGGTGTGTTACACTCACACAACTTTCCTTGCCATTATGAAAATTGATCAACTGACGCTAGTGTTCCCGCGCATCTCAAATCTACTTTTCTAAGATCTGAGCCAGCTGGTGACAGGCCAATAGCGCTGCAGACACACCAAGTCTACTATCTCTTCATAGTGAATGATTCAATAGAATCAACAGTTGCCGACAGTTTGCAATTGGATAATTTTATTTTAGGATTTTCGTTAAATAATAATTATAATCTTATTTTCTCTAATTTCGAGCTTTTTTCAATTTTAGGTGAAATGCTACTGAACATTAATTGTAGAGATTTTTATGCTCAATCTTTCCACTTGAATTTTTTGTTCAAATTGTAGTGATAACTGGGATGTATCTGATATTGACCCGATAATTGGGAATCTAAAATCAAACTTTGCATAGATGGGGCGGAGCTCCTGAAATTTTTACGGTATGAGACTTATGGCTTTGATAGAGCTTATAAAACTATTTTAGGTTTTAGGTATAAATTAAATCAAAATCGTTGTAGCCGTTTTTGAGAAAATCGCGAAAACCCCTGTTTTTGTTACATTTTCTCCATTTACCCGCCATCTCATTGCATTTGATCGGAATTGTTCGTGTCGGATCCTTATATTGTAAGGACCTTAAGTCCCAAGTTTCAAGTCATTCCGTTAATTAGGAGATGAGATATCGTGTACTCATACACACCACACACCACACAAACACAAACACACACACACCACACACACACACACACACACACACACACACACACACCACACAACACACACACACACACCACACACCACACACACAACACACACCACACACACACACACACACACACACCACACACACACACACACACACACACACACACACACACACACACACACACACACACACACACACACACACACACAGACCAATACCCAAAAACCACTTTTTTGGACTCAGAGGACCTTGAAACATATAGAAATTTAGAA
>NC_052505.1:97893771-97922078 GCF_014356525.2 Nilaparvata lugens | reverse complement strand
TTTACGAAGTTCAGTGATGACAGATGTGTAAGCTGGCTTCCACTACAAGCGGCTTATGGAGCGGTCAAAGCAGATTTTCCATTCCAGATGAGAAAAGTTACATCAGTATAGTTACATCAGTTACATTATGTTACATCAGTTACATCAGTTACATCAGTATAGCTGATAGTCGACTTTGCTCTAGTTGTGTCTCATGACAATTATGATTAAAATATTGTCATATTTTGATAGAACCTAGACTGCATGTACCTCTATGTTCACCTACACACCTCCTATCCTAATGCTATAGTGAGGTCCACGTTATAATGGCAATGTTTGATTAGCAATGGTATTGCTATCCTCGTCTATCATTCAACAAAGCCGATAGCGCTATCTCTTTCTCGCTTTGCTTTGGTGCCAGATCGTCTTTTAACAACGTAGAATTGATAATGAATTAACAAAATATTTCATCCCCATTATGAAAATTTATTATGAAATAATTGAAAAATATAATACCTTGATTAATAAAATATAATCAATTATTCCAAACAAGAATGAACAGTTAATATTACATCAATAAACCTGTTACAGCTACCGTTTATAGAAGGCATTGACAAGACAGAGGATCGGCAACGTTGTTCTCTCATCTTCCTCTACTGCCATTATAACGTGGACCCCACTATACACTATAATTGACCGAAGCGAAGCTGAGGTCTCACTTTCGACTCGATCGGCTTTTGTCTGTTTGTTTGTTTGTACCGCAGTTACAGTCGCAGTTATTTTCCGATTTGGATGAAATTTGGTATGCAAGTTCTTTGAAACAAGGCGCAGAATCGTATGTGTAAAGATTTTTGGTATGACCTCCGGTTTTTTTGTAATATTTAAAAATGGTGTGGGGCACTCACACAACTTTCCTTGCGTTATGAAAATTGATCACCTGACGCTAGTGTATTCGCGCATCACAAGTCACTACTCAAAGATATGAGACAGCTGGTGATAGGTCAATAACGCTGGAAACACACGAGGTCTGCTATATCTTCGTAGTGAATGATTTAATAGAACCAACAGTTGCCAACAGTTTGCATTTAATAATCACATTTTCTCGGATTTCAAGCTTATTTTCAATTTTAGGTGGAAATGTTACTGGACATTATAGCAGAGATTTTCATTCTCAATCTTTTCCACTAGAGAAATTTTTCGTTTGAATTGTATATGAAGGCTGATAATTGAGAATCCAAAATCAAACTTTGCATAGAAGGGGTGAAGCTCCTGAAATTTTTACAGATATAGGACTTGTTGCAGCTTATAAAGCTTATCAATGACTATTTCAGGTATGAATTTGATCAAAACCGTTGGAGCCGTTTTCGAGAAAATCGCGAAAAACCCTGTTTTTGACAACATTTTCGCCATTTTAGCCGCCATCTTGGATTGCATTTGATCGAAATTGTTCGTGTCGGATCCTTATAGTGTAAGGACCTTACGTTCCAAATTTGAAGTAATTCCGTTAACTGGGAGATGAGATATAGTGTACACAGACGCACATACACTCATACACACACCACACCACACACACACACACACACACCACACACCACACACACACACACACCACACACACACACACACACCACACACACATACAGACCATCCTACCCAAAAACCACTTCGGACTCAGGGGACCTTGAAACGTATATAATTTAGAAATTGGGGTACCTTAATTTTTCTCGGAAAGCAATACATTCCTTACCTATGGTAATTGGGCAAGGAAAGTAAAAAACCGTAAAAACTACACCTCAAAAGTAACTTTTTGTATCTTTGAAGATACAGCAATTCATGCTCCTACTTTTTCTCACCATCGTCTGTGAGACGATTCATCATCTAAATTGCCTACTGCATTTCCGTCAGTTGACCGATTTCTTATCATTATCATTAGAAAAGTTTATATATGTTTTAAATTGGAAATATAAGAGGAGACGATATAGATGTACCTCCTTGATAAGTCTGGTGTCCCTGCAAACAGTGTCTCTAGCACTTTCATTGGAGAAATAATAGATGACATGGCCAAATCTTCACAATATACTGTACTTACTGTACTGGCCCTTCTCATTAGATTAAAAGTTGTATTCATGAGCGAGGTCTACTGTTCGCAGAACTACTAGTGAGATTCACGTCACTGTAGGCCTAATAGTCAGTGGAAAATTTAGAACGAAAAATTTGCTCAAGTGAGCGTCACCGTCAGTAGAAAAAAGTGAAAATAGAAATCTCAACACCTGAAAATGGGAATTCCAATTTTGCAAATGGATATTCATACACCCTTCTCCTTGAAATTTCACGAAAAAGCTCGTATGTTTTATCTCTTTTATCAGACTTGCTAAACGGTAGCTGTAGTGCACATCAAATTCAAAAGAATATGAAGCCGAGTATTTACTTTGCCGACAAAATTTACATTTGTAGCGTCCTGTGTGGAATTTTTTCTGGAAATCTGAAAGTTGGATCGTATGACGTCGATCTCAGAGATAGAGTTTGGTTTACTAAAGGCATAGAGAACACAGAGCTTGAATAAATACTAGAAATAAGGATGAGGAGGCTGTAAGGTCGCTGGGGAAGAGGGAGGAAGACGACAATGATGAGGAGGCGATGACAAAGGAGGCGGAGGAGGAGAAGTGGAAGGAGTAGGAGGTGATGAAGGAAGTGGAGAAGGTTTAAGAGAAAGAGAAGTAAGTTGTGGAGGAGGAAAAGATGTAGAAAGAGGAGAAGGAGGAGGAGGAGAATGAGGTGGAAGAGGAGGAGGGGAAGATGGAGAATGAGGGCGAGGAAGTGGTGGAGGGGAAGATGATGAAGGAGGGGGTGCAGGGGAAATAGAAGGAAAACGTGATGGTGAAGGAAGAGGAAAAGGTATTCGAGAAAGAGAAGGAAGGGAGGATGGAGTGAAGGAGAAAGAGGAAAAGGAGTAGTAGTTGTAGTAGGTGGAGGAGGAGGAGGAGGAGGAGCTGGAGGAGGAGCTGTAGGAGAGAGATGAGGAGGAAGAGGTGAAGGAGAAGAATGTGTAGGAGAAGAAGGTGAATGAGAGAAAGGTGAAGGAGGAGGTGAGGAAAAGAAGATTGTGGAGAAGAAGGTGACGAAGGAGAAGAAGATGGTGAAGGAGAAGAAGGTGAGGGCGTAGAAAGTGGTGGAGAAGAAGGTGAAGAAGAAGGTGATGAGAAAAAAGTTGAGAAGAAGTTGAGGTGAAGTTGAAGAAGAAGAAGAAGAAGAGAAGAAGAAGAAGAGGTGGAGAAGTAGGTGGAGAAGAAGACGAGAAACTATTTGAAGAAGACGGGAAAGAAGATGGAGAAGAAAGAGAACTACAGGTGGAGAAGAAGTAGAAGAGGAGAGGATGAAGGAAGAGGTGAAGGTATACGAGAAAGATACGAGAAGGGGGAGGAGGAGGAGTAGTAGTAGGAGTTAGAGAAGTAGGAGGAGGAGGTGGAGAAGTTGTAGGAGAAAGAGGAGAAGAAGTAGAAGGCAGAGGAGATGATAAAGTAAAAGAAGAAGATGTAAGAGAAAGAGAAGAGAAGGATAAGGATGAGGTGGAGGAGGAGTAATAATCGAATGAGGAGAAGGAGGAGAATGAGAAAGATGAGTAGAAAGAGGAGGAGGAGGTCGAGAAGGAGTGAAAAGCTTTAAGGAGGCTCCATAGCTGAACTGTTTTCATAGCCATAACTGTTTGCACATCTATAACATGGTTGTATTTCTCTCAATTTCAACGTTCATCTCTGAATGAAAACTGAAGGAAGCTCTTAGTTGAAATTCATAACTGTTTTCTTAGTGCCATGACTGTTTGTGAAACTGTAACTGTGTTTGGAGCATACTGTCTCATTTCTTTGATTCATTCAAGTCATAAACCTGTAAGGAAATGTAGACTATTCGAGACAGTATAGATGTTGCTAACGGCTTTTTGAAGGGAAAATATTTTGAGAATTGTTCTCTTCATCCCATATCTAAATCTCAAGTATTTTTTTATCAATATGGAACTCACGGAGATATTTGACAATGATTCTTCAATTGTTTTTTAGTCTTATCATTACAAAAATATCACTGAAAATTCTAGGAGCAATTTGAAAAATCAAAACGTTCACTATTCAATAACTTGAACTATAACTAGAAGAAACGTGTGAAATTAATTCTCATTTTGTGAACAGCTCCTCGAGGAATCTATCTATGAATGCATTTTCTCTATCATCCTGTAGAGTTATCATGAAACTCATCAAAAAAATCTGGTGTGGCGCACTCACACAACTTCTTCGCCGTTATGAAAATTGATCACCTGACGCTTGTGTTCCCGCGCATCTCAAGTCTACTATTCAAAGATTTGAACCAGCTGGTGACAGGGCAATAACGCTGGAGACACACATGAGGTCTGCTATCTCTTCATAGTGAATGATTTAATAGAATCAACAATAATTTGCAATTGAATAATCACATTTTCTCGAGTTTAAAGCTTATTTTCAATTTTAGGTGAAAATGTTACTGAACATTAATTGTAGAGATTTTCATGCTCAATCTACTCCACTTGATTTTTTTCGTTTCAATTGTATCTGAAGGCTGATAATTGGGAATCTATCTGCATTGATGGGGCGAAGCTCCTGAAATTTTTACAGATATGGGACTTGTGGCAGTTGATAGAGCTTATCGATGACTATTTTAGGTATGAATTTGATCAGAATCGTTGGAGCCGTTTTCGAGAAAATTGCAAAAAAAACCTGTTTTTGACAACATCTTCGCCATTTTAGCCGCCATTTTGAATTGCATCAGATCGAAATGTTCGTGTCGGATACTTATATCGTAAGGACCTTAAGTTCCAAATTTCAAGTCATTCCGTTAATTGAGAGATGAGATATCGTGTACACAGACGCACATACACTCATACACTAACACACACACACACACACCACACACACACACACACACACACACACACACACACACACCACACCACACCACACACAACACACACACACACACACACACACACACACACACACACACACACACACACACACACACACAACACACACACACACACACACACACACACACACACACACACACACACACACACCACACACACACACACACACACACACACAACACACACACACACACACACACACACACACACACACAACACACACACACACACCACACACAACACACACACACACACACACACACACACACACACACACCACACACACACACACACAACACACACACACACACACACACAACACACACACACACACACACACACACACACACACACACACCCACACACCACACACACACACACAACACCACACACACACACACACACAACACACACACACACACACACACACACCACACCACACACACACACACACACACACACCACACACACACACACACACACACACACACACACACACACACACACATACAGACCAATACCAAAAACCACTTTTTTGGACTCAGGGGACCTTGAAACGTATAGAAATTTAGAAATTGGGTACCTTAATTTTTTCGGAAAGCAATACTTTCCTTACCTATGGTAATAGGGCAAGGAAAGTAAAATAACTCAAATATCGATAATGCATTTTATTTAATATCATTTGATCGATTATTCGCCGTTCATCATAAATTCTATCAGATTGAACAGATGATGCCAAACATATTATGTATGTCAAGTTCCGTTTAATCTTGTAGAAGTAAAAAAAAACGGCAAAAAATCGATGTGTGTGTAACTGGCTTCTCAAAACTCACTGAAAAATCTAGCACGGTCTACCAATTATATAACTTGCATTTGATCATTTATCCAGCTAAATTTCTAACTAAACTCACCGAAAAATCTAGCACGCTCCATATCAATAGACTATAAAACATGCATTTGATCGATTATTCAGTAAAATTTAGATTCAAGTCAAACCAAATCAAATTTCAGATGAAACTCACCGAGAAACTTGATTTCTTACAAACCTCACTGGAAATTCTAGTACAATCTATTTATCTGACATGCATTTGATCGATTATGCTGTTGAATTTATGATGAAACTCATAGGGCCGGTTTCCGAGCTCGGGATTTAGCTAAGTTCTAGACTTTAACTGGCTTTAAACTCTGGAGTCAGAAAATTGGCTTTCCGAGTCAGAGCGTTAACGTAGTCAAGGACTTAAATAGACTCTGGAGTTTAAAGATCACGTTAGACCCTGGAGTTTATAATTTCGTTTTCTGAGTGAAGGTCTTATAAGTCCAGGACTTGAATTAGATTCTCGCCTCTTTCCGAGTCAAGGATTAATCAAAAATCGTCAAGTCCAGGACTTAAAACAGCGTGATTTTAAACCCTCGACTTGGGTAGGGTTTAAATTCAAGTTCCAGACTTAACTGAGCAAACACAATTCAGTTATTGTTTTGGAGTAGATAAAAAGCCAAGTCATGGAATACCTAAATTATTTGGATTAGTCCATCTAAATTCATAATTTATAGTTTGCAAGTTCATTTTGGAATAAAATTGTATCAGAATCATGCGTAAAAAACTAACCTCATTTTATCAACCTCATATGTTTACTAACCTCATTTCATTTTCCTGTGACATAACCTAAAAATGTTCAAGAGAAATAAAACAAGGATTGCCTTGGAATTTATTCTCCAATCTGGATTTTATTAATCAATGTCATATTCAACATATCAATAATATAAAAATAATAAATTATTATTCCAGTTTAAAAAAAAGTTTTCAAACTCAATAGCCTAATGAAATTTTTATTCCAAAATCACTGGTTGGGATCAATGATCAATAATAGCATAACGTAAAATGAAATGTTCATTCATCCACCTTTCAAAGGTTCTGCTTTGAATAGGCCTACAAAGAAATCGAAACGTATTTTTACAAAATAGTTTGGAGAGCATGCTCATTTGAATTGTCCCGCTGCAATCAGCTGTTTCCGTTTTGCTATAGTGCCAACAATACAACAGCAAAATATTGTGAATTTCCCTCATGTTTACAGCGTTAAAGTCCTGGACTCAAATAAGTCGAGAACTCAATAGACCCCGGAGTTTAGAAGATAAAATCGTGACTCAGAAAGTCAATTTAGACCCGAGAGCTTATTTTAGTCCTGGACTCTGTAAGTCCAGAACTTATAGATACCGAGCTCTGAAACCGGCCCATGGAGAAACTAGCAAGATTTTTATTGATTACATAGCATGATAAGGAATTCCTTACAAACCTCACCGAGAATATTCTAGTTCAATCTATCAATCATAAAGCATGCATTTCATAGATTACCCAGTTGAATCTCTGATGAAACTCATAGAGGAATTTGCAACATTCATTGATAACATAGCATGAATTTGATAAGGAATTTCTTAGTCGGATTCCTCACAATCCTTACCAAAAATATAAGTACATTCTACCAATAAAGCATGCATTTGATAAATTATCTAGCTAAACTCCTTACAAAACTCACCGGGAATCTTATCATGATCAATTCATTATAGCTCGCATTTCATCTATTATCCAGTTTAATGTTTGGTTAATGTTACCAAAAATCCTATAATGAGGTCCACGTTATAATGGCAGTGTTTGATTAGCAATAGTATTGCTATCCTTGTCTATCATTCAACAAAGCAGATAGCGCTATCTCTTTCTCGCTTTGCTTTGTTGCTAGATCGTCTTATAACAATGTAGAATTGATAATTAATTAACGAAATATTTCATCTTAATTATGTAAATTCATTATGTAACTATTATTGAAAAATATAATTTCTTGCTTGATAAAGTGTAATTATTGATTATTTTAAACGGGAATGAACAGTTAATATTACATCAATAAACCTGTATCAGCTACCATCTATAGAAGGCATTGACAAGACAGAGGTCACAGAGGATCGGCAATGTTGTTCTGCTATCTTTCTCCACTGCCATTATAACGTGGACCTCACTATAGCACAAACTATCAATCATATAACATGCATTTGATCGATTATTATCCAATTAAATTTCTGTTGAAATTCATAGAGGAATTTGCAAGAAGATTTTTTGAATAGATAGCATGAATTTGATAAGGAATTCCTCAGTTGAATTCCTTTCAAACCTCACCGAAAACTCTAGTACAATCTACCAATTATTTAGCATGCATTTCATTGATTATATAGTTTGAATTTCTCACATAACTCACCAAGAATCTCAGCATTATCAACTCATTATATTTAAATTGAATTCTTCTTCTTTCCAGGATGAGGCGTACACACCTGTTCCGGTTTCAAAGGATATAACTATTCATTTTACCATCTTTTCAGAGGTCTGCCAATATCCTTTCCACCGTAGGGTCTATATTTCATGACAGCCTTTGGTATCCTAGTATCTGGCATGCGTTCCACATGGTTTTTCCAGTTCAATCTGTATATTTCAAGTTGTGCAGCTAATGATGATATTCCTAACTCATTTCTAATGTCATCATTGCGGAATCTGTCTAGCTTTGTTCAACCTTTCACACTTCGAATAAAACGCATCTCTGCAGCTTGAACTCTGCTTAATGTTTTCTTCTTGTTAACCCAGTTTCTGCTCCATACAATAATGTTGGTACCGCCATCACTTTATAAAATTTTAATTGTGTCTCCTTCCTTGTTCTGTTTTTCAACCAGCGTTTTATTGTACCACATATATGTAGAAATCTATTCAGTTTCAGATTCACATCATTATCAAATCCATATGTTATCTCAACACCCAGGTACTTGAAATAGGACACTTGTTCGAGTAAAGCGTCATCCAACATTATTTTGGTCCAGACAGGTGATTTGCCGCAGAATGCAATTGTTTTGGTTTTGCTTTTTGAGATAAACAAATTAAACTTCTTTGAAATGTTATTCAGAACATACATGGCCCTCTGCATGTTGTCTTCAGAGTTCTGTAAAATAACAAGGTCATCTGCGAACATCAAAATCATTAAATATCTTGTCAGATCCAATCGTATTCCAGGAGGAGCTTCATTCATCCAGCATTGTATAACGTCGTCATGTAGATATTGAATAAAGATGGTGATAAGCTACAACCTTGCCTTATACCTTGGTTTGTCACGATTTCTTTGGTGAGGTGGGATCCTGTGTCAATCAATAGCAACTTTGGATCTTTGATATAAGCTTCCAGTTAAAATTAAATTGATAGTTCAATTATCCATTAATTTTGTTTTGAATTAATTATGTTATAGCTTGCATTTTATCTACTATCCAGTTACCAGAAATTCTTTTATAAACTATCAATTTTATAGCATGCATTTCCAGTTATATTAAGAATCAAATCAAATCGAATTTCTGACGAAACTCACCGAGAAACTTGGCATGATCGAAGTCCTCGTATTTTGAGAGATCGGTGGAGTCATTGTAAGACCAGTATCCATTCAGGTCCCGCAGATAAGGCTCTGGCTCCGCGCTTAGAATCGAGAGAAGGGCGCTAAGGTTGCTCCTTCCCCCTCCACTTGTCCCTCCTCGTCCAGCAGCTGACATCAGCTGATCCTTATCACCTGGAATCACGTGTGATGAATCACTCTCACAACTACTGTCACACCGATAAATCTATCCAGCCGGTCAGCAGGGGGAAATTGATATAGGTTTGGGCAATCCATCTTAGCACCAGACAAGTGGACATGATGTGAACGGGATCTGGAGACATGTTTATTTAGGACTAGCAGGACCCGTGCTCCGCCATGGTCTATTTTGAAACTTGTCAAACAAAACTTGACGTAATGAAGTCTTGAAGAAATGAAAATAGGCCTATAACCATCCTCGGTTAATTTAATTGCATCTGTATGCAAAATTTCAAGTTAATCAGTTGAGTAGTTTCACAACATAATTTTTCTATCCCGTAAGTATATAAGCCATTTTTTTCCTTTATTATAGACTAGCCGTCAGGCTCGCTTCGCTCGCCATATCCGTCTAGCCAGGGGGCTCCGCCTCCTGGACCCCCGACTGGATCGTCCATGAATGAGATGAGAAAATCATAGAGGAAAGATAGCATGAGAAGATATCCCATGGTTTGTAGGTTTCATTCAATGTTAGGAAGTTTTGTATATGAAATTATGGTGTTGTGTATCAAGTTGAGTTGATACTGTATCATATTGTGTTGATGTGTGGTGATACTGTATCATTTAAGCCTGGTTTCCATTAGTAGAATTAGTGGTAGAGTTCCCTGGGCAAGTACTAACTATCTTGTGAACTCTCCCAATGAAAACGTTCATGGTAGAGTAGAGTCTTGGTAGAGTACTAGTTTTTAGTAGAGTAAAGTGGGATAGTACTCTACCACTTGCCTTCCCCACCACCGCTTCTCACTCTACTCTACCACTACTATGCTAATGAAAACAGTCTCGAGCTAGTAGAGTAGAGTCAGAGTAGAATAGAGTATTAACATCTACAGGTTAGTTCTGTTCACTAGACAACTCACTTTACCTACTATTCTCAATTGTAGTGAAAACAGTTACTCGATTGAGTTAGCTCGGTAGAGTTAGTATTCCAGTTACTCGACCACTCACTCTACTAGTGGAAATTAGGCTTTATGGTGAAATACTATAAGGCGTTTATATTCCCATTTCCACGGTTAACTTAAGCCGATAGACCTGGTAGTTATTTTACGTGAAGCTATGTAACGCTGGTAGTCTCTCTCATACTGTGCCGTTCTTACACTCTCACCCGGACAAAATATTGATAATAGACAGTAGTCGATAAGTTATCGGCTTGTGTTACCAAGAAATCGGCTTGAAACTTCAAACATAAACGATCCATACCGTGGGATATATACTGCTTTTTTTTACTAAAATAAGATGATTGACTAAAATACAACTTAGTGAATCAAACATGAAAGTATCAAAGTCTCACAGAGAATCAAATGCTCGAAGCCTTCTAAGAACACTGTAAGCGTGCACATTGTTCAATCAAGTTCTGAGCTCCAGAAGAGACTGTACAACTGAACACTGAACAGTGTGAACCAGTGTTTACCATGCAGAAAAGAAAGCATAAGAAGATATCCTATTGTTTTCAGAATTATTCACTCAAAGTTTGGAAGTTTTGTATCAATTTATGGTGTTGTGTATCAAGTTGAGATGATACTGTATCATATTGTGTTGATACTGTATCAAGTTCTGAGCTCCAGAGCAGACTGTACACTCAACAGTTTGCAGCTAAACCATAAAAAAGATAGCATAAGAAGATATCCCATGGCTTTTAGAATTATTCACTCAAAGTTTGGAAGTTTTGTATCAATTTATGGTGTTGTGTATCAAGTTGAGATGATACTGTATCATAATGTGTTGATACTGTATCAAGTTCTGAGCTCCAGAGCAGAATGTACACTCAACAGTTTACAGCTAAACCATAAAAAAGATAGCGTAAGAAGATATCCCATGGTATCATGGTATATCGTTTTGGTATCATGGTCATGGAATCTCTTTTTGTGTAGTTGAGAAGTTGATATTGTGGTAATTATTCATATTGAATGAAAAAGACTAAGAAATTGTCAAAAAACCACTGATTTATTGATAATTAGAAAGACCGGTTTCGGTTATCACACCATTGTCAATCTCTGATAAACTAAAACTAAATTTTTAGTAATTTTAGTTTTGTGGTGGTGACCACCACCACCAAATTATTTAACAAGAAAGAAACTAAGTATCTAACAGTTATGAATCCATATCCACCTAGACTTTTCGGTCAACCTAAATCACACAAAACTAATGTTCCTATAAGACCAGTGGTATCTTTTGTTAATTCCCCCTGCTCTAAATTAGCTCACAAACTGAATAGCACCTTTCGGTCATTAACAGGTTTTCAACCAAAGTTTAGTATTAAAAATTCATTGGAGTTGGTCACAATATAAACATATTCCTGTTCTATCATCCTATAAACTTGTGTCATTTGATGTTACTAATTTATTCACTAACATTCCGGTGAGAGAAAGTCTTGAAAGAGCTGAGGAAATAATGGAAGCCTCTATAAATGATCATACACTCAGAGAAGAACTGATAGGATTGATGAAGTTATGCACTCAGCATAATTATTTCAAATTTAACAATAGATTTTTTGAACAAAGAGAGGGGTTGGCAATGGGGTCACCCCTCTCACCACTCCTAGCTGAATTATTCATGGATAAGTTAGAAAGTAGAATCATTGAGAATAGTCATTTCAAAGATAAAATTGTTTACTGGTTTCGATATGTTGATGATATTATTTGCTTATGAAAGGAAGTAACAGACAACTAGACAATTTTCTTTTCTATCTGAATGGATTACATCAGAGTATAAAATTCACTGTAGAGGTAGAACAGGATTGTGTATTGAATTTTCTAGATTTAAGAATAGATCATAGCACTGGTTTTCACAAGTTTTCTATTTTCAGAAAACCAACCCATACTGATGTTATCATTCCTCTTCATTCTTGTCATCCTATTTCTCACAACTTGCTGCTTTCAATAGCATGGTCTATAGAGCACTAACAATACCTATGAGCATCATGATTTTGATAATGAGATAACTAAAATTAAACAGATAGCTGTCACAAATGGGTATGAAGAAAGTATGGTGGACAGATTATTGAGAAAATTAATAGAAAAATTTCAATCAATTCTAGCTTTGTAGGCTCAAACTGTGAGGAGAAGACTTGGATAACAATCCCATATTTAGGCCTTGTATCTGATGAAATAGGTAGGGAATTGAAGAGGAATGGATTTCATGTTGCTTTCAAGACCAACCGATTTTAAATAGTCTATTTAGCTGGAGTAAAGACAAAATTGATATTTGGGATAAAAGCGGGGTGTACAAACTTAAATGTGATGATTGTAATGCTTGTTACGTGGGTCAGACTGGTAGAAGTTTCAAAAGTAGAATTAAAGAACACATCAGAGATTGAATAAACAAAATGGGGAATCTAACTTTGCAGAACATTTGATAACAAATAATCACAAGTTCACAGTAAGGAGAATGTTGAGTTTCTGCATGTTAATAACAAAGGCAGATCTTTGAATATTCCAGAGGCTTTAGAAATAACAAGAGTAATTAAGGAAAATTCGCAGTATAGTTTAAATGACCAGATTCATTTCAACCAGTACAACACTACGAATTTAGTTTTATCATAAAATTGTAAGCATACATTAGTCAATAGTTTTTCCATTTACATATTGTTTTATTATCTTTCACACTTGTTTTCTTGGTTTTATTTTGTACTCAAAGTAATTTTATCATCATGGCGATTCTGTTGCTTAAGGCGCCATTTTGTCACACCGTTGAGGGGGAGGAGACTGTCTAGCTAGGCCAATGGCAGGCGTTCATGTCCTCGACCAATAGCAGTACTCGCCTACTAGTATAAATTCTGCTGCTCTTGTATTTAGTTTTAGTTTATCAGAGATTGACAATGGTGTAATAACCGAAACCGGTCTTTCTAAGTATCAATAAATCTGTGATTTTTTGACAATTTTTTAGTCTTTTTTCATTCAGTCATGGAATCTTATTTTTTTACCTCAAGCCGATTACTGTCGATTACTGTCTATTATTACTGTTTTGTTGGGGTGAGAGTGTAAGAACGGCACAGTATGAGAGACTACAGCGTCACAGAGCACCACAAAAAACTACTTGAACTTTCGGCTTGAGTCAAAAGTGGAATTTTGAACTTAAACCCCATACCATGGGATATCTTCTCATGCTATATTTCTCTATATTATATGACAAATGGATAACAATAGACAGTAGCCTAGTCGACAGTAATCGGTTTGTCAAAACTCGGCTTGAAATTCGGAATATTAACGACTGAATGACTAAAATGATTAATCAAAACAATTTTTTTCTCACGCACTTTCAATATTTTTTGTTATATCTTGAAAAAGACGAAGGAGTGAGTCAATTTTGTTGTTCAACGAACTTTACCTGTAAAAGGGTTCAAAGAATACGAGTTCAAAATTTGAAGCTGATTGATCAATTCTTTCTAAAGTTATTGTAGAACATACAACAGACGGACAATGACTTCGGCCTCCAGTAAGTCAAAAGTGAGAACTCGCTGACGCTCGTTCGATAAGAACATAATAAATGTTTTCAATATGTCAATGAGAAATGTTTTTAAAATTCAATAATGACTACAGAAAATGAGAAGTAGAAATCCTTGCACATTTGATACACCAGACAATATGAATGTCGTTCACTTCTAAGAACTGGAGCGAGCTTGTCAACTTTTCATTTCTATAATTTATTGCTCCATCAGTCAGCATTGGTTAAATGGGAATCGTGAGGGTTGATCGTGAGGAACACTGACAGTTTAAAGTGAATCTTACAACAATGAGAGACAACCAGCATCACCAATTTTGAGAATAATAAAGCGCATTGTTGCCGACTGTTGAAGAGATGTAAATAGCTTCCACCTATTTATGAGAGAGTCAGCATTATTTGGAAGCAAGGAGATCCCAGACAGTATCATGAAATATATTCTCTATTATATACTATTTACTCGTCATACTATATACTCTCTATATTATATACTCTTTACTGAGATTCAGGGCAAAAAGACTTCTCCGTTTTCCATTGTTCCACAATTTACAGAATTGCTAACATCATCGTACATAATCATTATAATCATCATCATCAACATCTATATTCTGATCATTGTCATATCATCATGAATAGAGATATATTTCTCATCATTTGAAGACAATGCTTGGGACTTTGTGCAGAGAGTATGGAACGCGATTAATCAATTACATTCATAACATTCCATAATCACCGTCTTTGAGTTATGTGACTTGGTATTTCCATTGATTGGATGACTGCTTACAGTTGCTTGTGAAATTGGAAAATTATTCACATTCATGAATTCACATGAATTGAATTAGCACCAGAGAGGATAGCAGGCCATAGTCTGCCTTCTTAAGCTGCGTACACATATACGCTCTTCCAACCAGCACCGAGCACGCTCTGCCCTCGTACCGCCCTCGTACCGCCCTCGTACCGCCCTCGTACCGCCTTCGTTCCTCCATCGAACCACAGTCGCTCCGCCTACGCACCCATCATGAATGTTACGGAAGATATTAGATCTTCTCGCGTTCCCCGGTCGAACCATTGTTGCTCGCCGGTCGATCATCAATCGCTCTGCTGGAGTGACGTTCGGTTGCGGAGCAGAGCGAAAGTCTGTACGCACCTTTATGCTCATTGATGCCAGTAACTCGAATCTGCAAACGGATAAGCAAACTTTTCTCCCGTTCAGGAGATACAACCACTTAAAAATATTGAAAATCGCAAATTGGTCACTACATTATTTTTGACATTTTCACGGGAGAAATAGAATTATTATCAACTCTACCTTCTTATGCTCGTTGATGCAAGAAACTCAAATCTGCAGCTCGGTGCCCCAATATTTTTTGCAGTGATTCAGAGACACAAATGATGATGAACTCTCAATTTTTGTTCAAAATTTGTCTGTTTTTCAAATTCAAGTTTTCCAAAACTTTGCTGAACATATAGCTGGTTGTCTGTTGTTAGTAAGAGGAAGAAGAAGAAGAAGAAGAAGAAGAAGAAGAAGAAAAAGAAGGAAAAGAGAAGAGAAAGGAGGAGGACAGAGAACAGAGTAAACAGTTAGATGGAAATTCGATGAGCGCTACTTTAAAAAATTTATTTTCCTACAGTTACCTTGAAAAGTGGCCAATCCTGCAATGATTACAGAACGCAAAGAAATCACTTTTCCGCTCTAGTGCGGGAAAAAAAATTTCTGCACTCCAGATTTGCAACATGGCAACACAAAATAGTTGGTGGGTTATATGGAGGATTAGTGCACGAAAACAAAAATGAAGTTGGTAACAATGACTCTGGTTAGATTTAGATAAGAATCATTTCAATAGCTACCCTACATTTATGATAAAATCCCAATCTAGAAATCAAAAACAAGAATAATGTTCATCTACATCATAATTATTGAATAATCATCGTTTACGAATTCTCATCATTTAATAATAAATAATAGTTCTTTTCTATTGATAATTATTTTCCCAACTGCAAGCAATGAGAAAAGTAGCAAATATTATGTTATAAAATTCGAATTTTGAGGTTAAATGATTACCGTTCGATATCCATATAAATAAAAAAACATAAGAATACTACAATAAATATTCTCTGTTGTCTATGTATGTTATTTTTATAAATATATTTCAGTTTAGTTTAAGCATTTTTCTTGGTAATTTGAGCAAAAGTCTAAATTTCTGAATCCTGTTTCTGTAGTTTTTAGCTGGATGAAATAGACTTAGGTACGATTCTACCCACAAGGTCGCGCGCTTGTCGGTTCAGCCATCTTGCTCCCAATCATCTGTTGTCGTGTATTTTGAATGTGCATTTTTTGTTCTATTTGTATTTTTTCTGATTCTTGAATGAATAAAATGAGAACTTTGGCTGGAAATTTTCAACTCCAATTTGATTATTAATTTTTAAATGTATTAAGGTTGTTATTAAAATAGCATCACACACATGTCAAACATTCGATGGATTTCAGCCATGATTTTACCATAATTACCCACTTTTCATATTCAATGGTAACTGTAGGAAAACTTTAATTTGAAATACGTGCGCAAAGTTCCTCTGCTGCACTCAAGAAGCAATTCCGCCCTCGCCTACGGCTCGGGCGTAAACGTTTCTTTCGGTGCAGCAAACTGTCACTTTGCGCACTAGTTGCACAAATAACTATTGTCATTCCCGGGCTGACAAATAATTTTTGTATGGTAGCGCTCATCGAATTTCCATCTAGCTGTTTACCCTGTTGTAAATATTTGCAGTAGCAGAAGTCTTCGGGGTGATTTACGGAGTGATTCAGCCCGGGAATGACGAATAATTTTTGTATGATAGCGCTCATCGAATTTCCATCTAGCTGTTTACCCTGTTCTTGATATTTGCAGTAGCAGAAGTCTTCGAGGTGATTTGAAGCATTTGATTGGTATTTCCGTTGATTAATTATTCATTAGCATTTGAACAAATATGCAACTCCCAATTTATTTCCATCTGTAGATTTTTTTATTTTATCACTCTTTCCAAGGATACTTTCTATAAAACTATCCAAAACGTTTTCTCAGGAAACATCCTTAGTTAGCATTAGAAGAGAGAAATGATTCTCAAGTTGCATTATCAAATCATTTTTCCCTACTTTTTTACTCTTAAAATAGCATCCCGCTTAAAACGCTATCACATCCAAATCACGAGGGAAAAATTTATTTTTGTAAAAAAATTGCGAATCCTCACAACGTGAAGTGATGCCACCCACAGCTCCCATCTTCCCAACCTGAAAGCTTTATTCGAATTCAATTTGAGAAAAGGGGATTCTTTCCCTTCAGAGCTTCCCTGTAAATGCTCCCAGCAGACAAATACCGATCTCTTTTCACTTTCCCTAAGGAGAAATTAGAATTTCATTCCGCTAAAGTCTTTCTAGTTGTTACAGAGAATGTGAGTGGGATTAAATATTCAGGAATTCGAATGGAATGCTGCAAAAGACTCATATTCAACTACCGGGGGAAACACTATACGTGTCTCTAAATTATCTCAAAGTAACAACCTGCATCTCTATGTATCCCATAATACATCTGCATGCATATTACATAACTTCCTAAGATACTCAGTTCGCCTACACTTTAATTCCTTTGCATCTTTGTCATCAATTTAGCAAACAAACTAGCAGGTAACCCGTGCTTCGCAACGGTCTACTTTAAAACTTGACAAACTGAAAACTTGACGTAATGAGATTTTGAAGGATTGAAAACAGGCATATAACCATCCTCGGTTAATATATTAAGAATCAATATGCAAATCTTCAAGTTAATCAGTCCAGTAGTTTAGACGTGATGATGCGTCAAACATTATTTTCCTCTCCATACGTGTAAATGCCAGTACTTTACTTTATTGAATTACTAGCCGTCAGGCTCGCTTCGCTCGCCATATCCGTCTAGCCAGGGGGCTCCGCCCCCTGGACCCCGACTGGATCGTCCAAGAATGAGATCAGAAGGCTCGCTTCGCTCGCCTGCATTTTCATTTGGGCATTTTTTATCATATGTTAGGACAATCCAGTCGGGGTCCAGACTAAACGGTGGCTAAACGGATATGGCGAGCGAAGCGAGCCTGACTGCTAGTAACATAATATTCCCAGGATTGAAGTAGCAGTGCCCAATCAAATTTCCGCGATAAATGCATTCAAATCTTCAACTTGGTGCCAACCTACAAAGTCAACTCAACTTGATGCCAACCTGACAAATTATTAATTTAGTTGCCAGTTAACAAACTGTTTCGAAGAGGTACTCTATCAGATTTATGTTCTATAGGATATAGAAATTTCAATTAATTAAGAGATTGGGAGAAGAAGAATATACATGCTAAAAGACGAACTTAAAACCCTTAAAAAACCCTTAGAGTTAAAATATTGTCAAAAGATTTCTTAGTGCGCCTCTAAAGGGCCAACTGAATATACCTACCAAATTTGAACGTTTTTGGTCCGGTGGATTTTTAGTTATGCGAGTGAGTGAGTGAGTGAGTGAGTGAGTGAGTGAGTCAGTCAGTCAGTGAGTGAGTGCCATTTCGCTTTTATATATAGATAGATTTATTTTGTCATTATTATTATTATTTTATATTTTATTTGTCCTTATTATTATAGTATAGATATTCGAAAGTGACGTTGATCATGAGAGATTTGGAGTATCAAAACTCCCTCTGGAAGGGTAACATTCAACTTATTCTATCTTTTAGTAAAATAACAATGATTATTCATCATCTATCATCTTCTATACTATAATGAAGGAAAGAACTGGCTTAAACACGTTTACACGTGTAAAGGATGGGAAAATTATGTTTGACGCATCATCACGTCTGGACTCCTTGAAATGATTTACTTGACATGTTGCATATAAATTCTTAATTCCGAGGATTCTTATAGGCCTATTTTCAATTCTTCTAGATTCCATTAAGTCAAGTTTTCAGTTTGTCAAATTTTGAAAGATACCATTGCGAAGCACGGGTTACCTGCTTGTTCAAAATATCCTTATAAATCATGCTGTATGCCTGTACTTCAATCATAATATACTCTACTACAATAGAACCTCTATAATTCGTAGTTGACGGACCAAGGCGTTCACTACGAATTATAGAGGGTACGAATCATAGGGCATTGAGGAGGAGGAGGAGGAGGAGGAGGAGGAGGAGGAGAAGGTGATGGAAGAGGAGGAGGAGGCGGAGGAGGAGGAGTAGGAGGAGGTGGAGGAGGAGAAGAGATTGTGTGAACAACTGTATATCTACAGTCAGCTATAATAATATACTGTACTATATAACTGCCAGTATGATAAAGCTGATAAACCAATCAATTCTCTCGATATATTTCATGAAAGTTATTTCCATAAATTCTCCAAAATCATTATTTATAGATTGAATAAAGCTTGAAAAATTTGAGGTTGTAATGCTAATAAGAACCGTCCTTGATCAGTGCAAATCAAACATTTCATCAAGTATTTCTGAAAGCAATACTCAAGTTTTTATGCTCTCCAAAGCAAAGGAAAAACATTACATTCAGTTGTCAATAATTAATTCAATTATCGAATTATAGACTATTATTTATTAATAATAAATACAGGTTCCAAGTCAGTGTCTGATCAACATTGGCTTCCTATCCTTGTCTGTCATTAGACAAAGCCTATATTTCTATACTTTTCCAACTCCACACCATTGCCAAAACCTTTGTAGGCTATGAAAGAATAAACTGAACTACCAACATAGTCCAAGAAAGTACCAAGAAAGTATAAAAATACATCATAGAATCATGAGAAAATATTAGCATAGAGAAACAATAGCGTAAGTAGATATCACATGGTATAGGGCGTTTATGTCGCAACTTTTACTGTTATCTTAAGCCGATTATTGTCGATTATTGTCGATTTTTACTGTTTTGTTGGGGTGAGATTGTATGAACGGCACAATATGAGAGACTGCCAGCGACACATAGCTTTATGGGAAAGAACTACGTGGACTATCGGCTTGAGATAACAGAAAAAGTTACGACATAAAAACCTTATACCATGGGATATCTACTTATGCTATCGTTTCTCTACGATATTAGCAACAAATGATAAATATTCGAGATAGGATTAATAAATATCGACACAAATCTTCAGTTTATGCTAAACCAGAATAATATACTGGGATAACTTGAATCACTGCGTTCCACTGTGAAGGCGGCGGGAAAGTGAAATGGACAGCAATGCATTCCCACTGGAAAGTGAATCCACACATATTGTAGACTATTGACTATGGACCTTAGACTAGATACATAATACTACTAAATCATAATGTAGTATCGTACTGCATTGAATTAATCAATTTGTAATGCAGATATTAGCTATATAATTCGAATATTTGCTAACACACTATATTCCACGTGATTTGGAGATTCCATTATTCACCGACAACCATCTTGGATTCCAAATATTATTACAATGGAACGTGAATAGCATTAGTATAGTAATAGGTATAGTAATAGTATAGTAATAGTATAGTAATAGTATAGTAATAGTATAGTAATAGTATAGTAATAGTATAGTAATAGTATAGTAATAGTATAGTAATAGTAATAGTATAGGTATAGTATGTAGGTATAGTAATTGTAATTCTAGCGAGACTTGAGGAGTTCTATCATACACAATTGTCTGTTTTCTTTAGGGTTAATTTTATTAGATTTATTTTTCAATCACTTGTTAATAGCATTATATAGCCGAAACATGACGTGACTAAATAATTTGGAATAGTGTATTCAGATTTGTATCTTATTTATATTCTATCGTAGACAATTATTGTTGTATTTAGACCTCAAAGAACTGGAAGTCCCAATGAAAAGCGTTGCAAGGAAGGGGTTGTAAACCCTCCAACGACCAGAGGAGGAATTCTAATGAAGTTATTGAAGAAATTTTGGGGAAGAATATTATTCTAGGATATTGTAGAATATTCCTAGTGAATTCTTTACGAAAAAGATGCCCACATGGAGAGGGAAGCAACTTTTTCTCAATTAATATTAAAGGTAATTCCCAATTCTATTGAATGATATAGAAATATTGGAGAAAAACAACTGAAAACAGCTCAAGCTCAGATACATGAAAAAAGTTCAATATTGAATAATAAATAATAATTATTAATTCATTAGCATCTGAATAAATACAATATCCTAGTAATTTCCATCTGTAGCTTGAATAACGAACAATGAATAATTCACTATTATTGGTTATTGATAATCATTGATTTGATTTCTATTATAATCCTGACTACTCACCACTATGGGTTAATTGAACATTGAATCCAATGATAAGGCACACTGTGTATTGGATAGCCTGTCCAAAACGGCTCGTTATATTCGCCATCTGAAACAAAAATATATTCATTTTCAATTGATATCAATCTTCAGAATAACTTGATTAAATATTGATTGAATCTTCTAAATTTATAATAATAAAATCCCATAATTGACTTGATTATCTCACTATCATAAATAATCATTTAAAGAGAGAATTAATGGAGATATGCATATACACGACTGAGGAGTTTGGAACTCATCATGAGCAACTTATGGGGAGACGAACTTCCACATAATCTATAATATAATTAATTATAAATGAGTGTCTGTTTGTGTGTAAGTTTATTTGCTCCCTATAGCCTCGAAAACTACTTGACAGAACGGCATGAAACATTGGGAATATGTTGTGTTTGGGGATGGTTTTTGACCGGAAATTTTAATAGGGGGGCTAATCCTATACTATTAAACGAGCAACTTCTGTTTATATGTTCAGATGTTTAGATGTTTGAATATTTAGATGTTTAGATGTTTGTATTTCACCGGATCTCGAAAACGGCTCTAACGATTCTCACGAAATTTAGAACATAGTAGGTTTAAAATATAAAGATTCGATTGCACTAGGTCTCATCCCTGAGAAAACAGTTTTGGGTTTATCCTGTTGATTCTCTCCCAATCATTAATTTGATGTTGTGATTAAGGAATGTAATAAATGTAAATGTAAATGTAATGTAAAACTCGCTGAAGGACATCAAAAGGATAAATATTATTCATCCTTGGAAAAACAGCTGATAATAAATATTTCGCCGTCTGTTGGTGATGGAAGTGAGAGAGCGAGTTCATGTGTGTGGGACTGTGTCAAAATTATGACTCAGCTGTTGAACTTTTGTAATCATTCAATCAGGTACTTAGTGCCGGTTGCAAAAAAGCCGGGTTATTGTCAATCCTGATTAATTCCAGTAGATCCATCTTTTTGAAATGGTCTTCTATGATTTGGTTCACGTGAAGTTAATCAGGATTAAAATTTAACCGGATTTTGTGCAACTGATTTTGTGAAATTTCTGCTCTTCTGGGAATTAATTCACTGTGATTAGATAGAACATTTCTGTATGAATGTTATTATGATTTCTTCTTTCGTGATAAATTTTTCATGCTTTTATACTCCAGAGCGTAGCTCGGCTCACGATATTATTAATTATATATAATTATCCATTTTACAGACCTATGTTTTCGAAATTGTCGGCCGAGCGGCTACCGAAGAACAGAAATATGATCATGATTCGAGATGATGTTGTGATAATATGATCTGGCATCTAAACTTACCAGCTGTACTAGACACGTCACTCTGTGATGAAATTGTTTACTGGTATTGAAACGGTAGTTTTAAGCACATAGGAAGTCCGTATTGAGATGTAAATGAAAATATTCATTGTCAGTTAAAATTTCATGATTCACCAAATAAAGTCAAGTGTGACATGAGATACATTGACTTTTAGGCGGTACGAAGTTCGCCGGGTAAGCTAGTATATGAATATAATGGATAAATAAGTTTATTGTCAAATTCACAAAAACCGTTCCATAGGCGGTCAATAGATGATAGAATATAAAAATGAAAATGAGCTTGAATGAGGAGAAAGGTCACAATAATGCCTCCACGATATTGAATGGAAAGACATGATTATCATGTCTACTTCATTGAAATCGATGTTTTCGAAATAAAATGGTAAATAATTCCTCATCTATAATGGGCCTATAATAAAGGAGACAATCGCCTTACACACGTACGAGATAGAAAATTCACGAATGACGCATCATCACGTCTGCACCACTGAACTGATATTACACATGATGATTCCTAATTTAGCGAGGATTGTTATTAACCTATTTTCTAATTCCACAAGATTTCAGTAGGTCAAGTTTCTAGTGAAAAATAATATTATTTGCAATAGAAAAGTGATCATCCTATGATCGATTGAAAGTCAATGAATGTGGGACTATAAGAATACTTTTAAGTAGCTACTATCTAGCTTCTCAGCATTCAAGATGAAAGCTATCTAGCTTATGATCGATTGAAAGTCAATGGATGTGGGACTATACTTTTAAGAATACTTTCAAGTAGCTGTTATCCAGCTTCTCAGCATTCAAGATGGAAGTTATCTAGCTTATGATCGATTGAAAGTCAATGGATGTGGGACTATACTTTTAAGAATACTTTCAAGTAGCTGTTATCCAGCTTCTCAGCATTCAAGATGAAAGCTATCTAGCTTATGATCTATTGGAAGTCAATAGATGTGAGACTATACTTTTAAGAATACTTTCAAGTAGCTGTTATCCAGCTTCTCAGCATTTAAGATGAAAACGGTGGAAGATAATTTCCCATTCTTTGAAAAGAACAATTCTCAAGTCCTTTATCGGCCAAGATAACAGTTAAGAGCTCAGCTCTACTATCAATTCAAATTATTCCCAGCGATCTTAAAAGTTCCTTTGTGTGTTCTTCAGTCATGAATAAGGACGAGTAGAGGGGATGAGGAGGGGAATGAGGGGTATAAGGGCAAGAGGGGGTAAGCAGGAGCTCAAAGAAAAGTCTAAATGGAAAGTGAGGGATAAATTGAAATTAGTGGAAAAAGTTTGAGGGAGGTTGGAAAAGCTCTCCCTTATAGCTCGTGAATCTAATCAGACTGACCCAATTCTCTTTCAGAGAAGTTGATCTTTAGAATGGAATGAATAGGTATGGCGTCTAGATTAATTTTGGAGGACACATTTAGCTTGGTTTGGGTGATATTTTGATAATATTCCTTGCAAATGGTCAACCTGAAAGAAAAGATACAATCTGTCAGTATATACATATATATATATATATATATTATCATATGCAACTATTGCTTGTCTAGTCTGTGCTAAAGTAAACTGACCAACAATTTGAATGATTTGTTTCCATGAGACAATGTTTTGAGCCTATTGATCTCCATCTGATTGAAGTTTTGTTTTTTATAGAAATAATTCAAACTTGAATTTTAAAAAACACTTTTGAAGTGAAAATGCACTTACTTTTGTAGTGACGATCGTTTGGACTGTTGTTGGTCATCATCAGACTGTGGGAATTTACTCAGATGACAAGGCTATGTGTGGTAAGGGATGAAGGTGGTGGAATAATTGGGGTGGTGGGGGTGGGGTTGGTGGATACTCAGTGAGGCGGTAATTTTGAACTGTGGATTATTTTGTCAAAGAGTGTGGGAAGAGAAAATTTATTTGATCATTTAGGAGACTGTTGGGAAACTGTTTTGTGTAGTTGTAAATTTCGTATTGTTCCAATACATTGAGTTTTCTGTTTTTTTTTTTGTGAGGTATGGAGGATTTCAAGATTGGTGGCGATGTCGGTGTAGTGTGGTCTGTTGGAACAATTCACTGAGAAATCATTTTCAAAATTACCAAACAAACAAACAGAGATTTGAGCAACCAGGCATCTACAAATTGAAATGTGATGATTGTAGTAAACTGTATATCGGACAGACTGGACGTGACTTTCAGACAAGATTCAAAGAGCACATTAGAGCCATTAATAAACCACATAGCCACTCAAACTTTGCTGACCATATTATATCAACAGACCACACATACACCGACATCGCCACCAATCTTGAAACAGGTCGAAACGATCGTCACTACAAAAGTAAGTGCATTTCCACTTCAAAAGTTTTTTGTTTAAATCAAGTTTAATTTTAACAGTGAAAAAGTATGGATATACAACAGAGAAATAATTTAATCAGCCGCCATTTTGGTTTAAAGTATCATAGAACATTTTCATTGATGTCATCTTTCTCGTTTTAGAATGGTCTTTAAAATGATGTACCACACAGTGAGTGTTCACTGTTTACATACAAAATATTCGAGTTACAACCCCTCATTTCTTCAAAAACTTGAACTTCAATCAGCCGCCATTTTGGATACATGTATCAAAGAACAATATCGGGGCACCGAGCTTCGCTCGTTATTTTTATTTATTGATAAACAGAACACAATTCTCCAAAATGATTATATTTCATGTTTCATGTTTATTCTCGCGTGTTTATATTCCACAGCTGGCTATACGTCGTCTTATGAATTTCGGGGATGCGATATTTTGGTTTATCACATACTTTTTAACTATCCTTACCTGTTTCAGCCAAGGATGAATTATCCTTTTAATGTCATTCAGCGAGTTTTCTCAAGGATGAGACCTAGAGCAATCAAATCTTTATATTATAAACCTACTATATTCCAAATTTCGTGAAAATCGTTAGAGCCGTTTTCGAGATCCGTAAAACATAAATAACCAGATATAAAAGTAGCCAGATATATAAATACAGAATTTCTAAATACAAATAATTGCTTGCTTAATATAATAGGATTCCAATTGATGTTATATTCCTTGTTTTGATAAGGCCTTTAAAATGATGTACAACACAATGGGTGTTTACATTTAAAGTATTCGAGTTACAACCGAAATAATTTGAGCTCAGTATTCTAGTAGGATATCATTTCTAATATCGGGGCACCGAGCTTCCCTCGTTATTTATTTATTGACTTTTGATAAATCGAACACAATTCTTTAAAATAATTGGGGAAGTACTAACAGGCACACCCCAAAACTGTTTCTTTCCCGAATTTTGATTTATACACTATGATAGTCCAGAAAGTAGGTTATGTTCCATACACTCGATTTCAGGTTCAATTTTCTGTTCAAACATTAGAAAACAAAAAAATTATAATTTATATTATAAACAAACCAAATTGATTAACAAAATAACACTCACTAATCACTTGAAATATTGTCAAAATAATGATCAACTTTGAAAATTATGATATACTCTAGTTTAGGAGGTCATGTCAACAAATCAGTTATGTTGATCAAATCGATTAACTGTCTAGATAGATAAAATTCTCGCTGATTGATTATAAAAAACACTTTTGAAGTGAAAATGCACTTACTTTGTAGTGACGATCGTTTGGACTGTTGTTGGTCATCATCAGACTGTGGGAATTTACTCAGATGACAAGGCTATGTGTGGTAAGGGATGAAGGTGGTGGAATAAGTGGGGTGGTGGGGGTGGGGTTGGTGGATACTCAGTGAGGCGGTAATTTTGAACTGTGGATTATTTTGTCAAAGAGTGTGGGAAGAGAAAATTTATTTGATCATTTAGGAGACTGTTGGGAAACTGTTTTGTGTAGTTGTAAATTTCGTATTGTTCCAATACATTGAGTTTTCTGTTTTTTTTTTTGTGAGGTATGGAGGATTTCAAGATTGGTGGCGATGTCGGTGTATGTGTGGTCTGTTGGAACAATTCACTGAGAAATCATTTTCAAAATTACCAAACAAACAAACAGAGATTTGAGCAACCAGGCATCTACAAATTGAAATGTGATGATTGTAGTAAACTGTATATCGGACAGACTGGACGTGACTTTCAGACAAGATTCAAAGAGCACATTAGAGCCATTAATAAACCACATAGCCACTCAAACTTTGCTGACCATATTATATCAACAGACCACACATACACCGACATCGCCACCAATCTTGAAACAGGTCGAAACGATCGTCACTACAAAAGTAAGTGCATTTCCACTTCAAAAGTGTTTTTTGTTTAAATCAAGTTTAATTTTAACAGTGAAAAAGTATGGATATACAACAGAGAAATAATTTAATCAGCCGCCATTTTGGTTTAAAGTATCATAGAACATTTTCATTGATGTCATCTTTCTCGTTTTAGAATGGTCTTTAAAATGATGTACCACACAGTGAGTGTTCACTGTTTACATACAAAATATTCGAGTTACAACCCCTCATTTCTTCAAAAACTTGAACTTCAATCAGCCGCCATTTTGGATACATGTATCAAAGAACAATATCGGGGCACCGAGCTTCGCTCGTTATTTTTATTTATTGATAAACAGAACACAATTCTCCAAAATGATTATATTTCATGTTTCATGTTTATTCTCGCGTGTTTATATTCCACAGCTGGCTATACGTCGTCTTATGAATTTCGGGGATGCGATATTTTGGTTTATCACATACTTTTTAACTATCCTTACCTGTTTCAGCCAAGGATGAATATCCTTTTAATGTCATTCAGCGAGTTTTCTCAAGGATGAGACCTAGAGCAATCAAATCTTTATATTATAAACCTACTATATTCCAAATTTCGTGAAAATCGTTAGAGCCGTTTTCGAGATCCGTAAAACATAAATAACCAGATAAAAGTAGCCAGATATATAAATACAGAATTTCTAAATACAAATAATTGCTTGCTTAATATAATAGGATTCCAATTGATGTTATATTCCTTTGTTTTGATAAGGCCTTTAAAATGATGTAAACACATGGGTGTTTACATTTAAAGTATCGAGTTACAACCGAAATAATTTGAGCTCAGTATTCTAGTAGGATATCATTTCTAATATCGGGGCACCGAGCTTCCCTCGTTATTTATTTATTGACTTTTGATAAATCGAACACAATTCTTTAAAATAATTGGGGAAGTACTAACAGGCACACCCCAAAACTGTTTCTTTCCCGAATTTTGATTTATACACTATGAATAGTCCAGAAAGTAGGTTATGTTCCATACACTCGATTTCAGGTTCAATTTTCTGTTCAAACATTAGAAAACAAAAAAATTATAATTTATATTATAAACAAACCAAATTGATTAACAAAATAACACTCACTAATCACTTGAAATATTGTCAAAATAATGATCAACTTTGAAAATTATGATATACTCTAGTTTAGGAGGTCATGTCAACAAATCAGTTATGTTGATCAAATCGATTAACTGTCTAGATAGATAAAATTCTCGCTGATTGATTATAATCATAATTATAATTATTTCCACACAGCTGGAAAAATTATTCTGTCTCCCAATCAGGCACACGCATCTTCTGTTATCGAGAGACGACGAAATTATCATATGTTTTCTAAGGATGGATTATCCTTTTAATGTCGTTCAGCGAGTTT
>NC_052505.1:97854597-97893671 GCF_014356525.2 Nilaparvata lugens | reverse complement strand
GCAAGACAAACAAAAACATATTTTAGGTTTCCCTGAATAGTCCCAAATTGTAATTTTTGAATGAATAATCCTTACAATTATATACTTTCAACATCATCAACCTGTCAGACTTATTTCAACAATATTATTACTGTGGATTAGTGAACTATGAAATCAATATCATACAGTAGTATGCTGGGAAAGTTTAGTGTGAGTTACAAGTAGGCCTAGTTATTAGTTATACGCAGATGACACAACATTTTTTTAATGTTTCGAATGATAATATGACTGAACTTTCAAATTTTGTGGACACTGCATTGAGGCAGGCGTTTTGGTTTAGAGATAACGGTTATCTTTTAAATAAAGATAGAACAGAAAATAATATTATTATATTTAGTCTTAAGCCTTAAAATTGTGACAAATATATAGTCGATCATGTGAAGTTTCTGGGAGTTGAGGTTGATCACAAACTGACATGCGGTAAACACATAGATTATCTCAAAACTAGGCTATCTAGGGTATAGTGAGGTCCACGTTATAATGGTAGTGGATGAAGATAGAGGAATAGCGATGCCGATTCTCTGCATTAATTAATTATATTTCTACACTGCCAAAAACATAATTGGCATCGTTGTGGACCTAGAAAAGGAAAGTACCACCGACTTTGTCGAATGATAGACAAGGATAGCAAAACCAAAGTTCATCAAGTACTGTCATTATACGTGGACCTCACTATAGTCTATCTCATTAAACGACTGAAACAATGTGTGAACCCAAATGGCTTATTTTGCATTTTTCAGTCTATTATCAAGTATTGTTTGGAGTAACTCGTCTAGGGTAGATGAAATATTGAAGTTTCAAAAGAAAGTGGTCAGAATCATGAATGACTCAGCTTCTCTGGATCACTGCAAACCGATTTTTATTGAATTGAGAATTAAAACAATAGTGAATTTATACATTTTAGAACTAGTGACATTCTCTTTGAAAAAATTACCCTATTTGACTTTTAATAAAGATGTTCACAAGCATGGCACTCGCAATAAGGGGAACATTTGTACAGACTATTGCAGATTGAGTAAATCTCTCAAAAGTCATACGGTTCTATATAACAAGTTTTCAAACCCCTTAAACAGATATTCAAAGAAGATTTTCCTCCACAAATTAGATGAATGGCTTTTAAGGAACCCTTTTTATATTATTGCGGAGTTTTTCGAGCACACCGACATTGAATTCTAAGTAGTGCTTAAATATAATTGAATGGAACATGTAATTTATTGTTATGAATATACCGGAACTGTTTGCTGTGATAATATTCTCTGTTTTGAGAAATAGTATGATAAAACACTTATTGACATGGGCTACTTTTAAATTAATAAAACAAAGAAACTCTTATAGCACCCTTTATTTTAAAAAAACTTAAAATAGTTGAACAACTAGTTTCGGTGATATTACACCAGACGTTCAACTATTTTAAAGTTTTTTTAAAATAAAGGGTGCTAAAAGATTTTATTTGTTTTATTGTATGTATGATGTATGTATTAAGGTGCGTACAGATATACGCGCTGCGAACATGAGCAACTCACTTTTAATCAGCTGATTATATCTGTATTTTTACAGAAACAGTAAGATACAGATATAAAAAGCTTGGCATCAGCTGATTAAAAGTGAATTGCTCATGTTCGCGGCGCGTAAATCTGTACGCACCTTGATGTTAACCTGATGACTTTGTCAATAACATGTATTTGTTCACGGCAATAAAAACATTTTGAATTTTGAGTGATGGTGAATGAAAAGTGAACCAATATTCGAATATAATAAATTTTTAAAATATATATAAAACGATCTAAAAAGAATGAAATATAATTTAGTGGAACACAAATAATAATATACATATTTGTTTACTAGAATTATATGATTAGTAAATATTAAAAGATTTTTTTTACTTGAAAATAATTCATTTTGAAAAATGGACACTTGAAATGGCTTTAAAGCTAAATAAAACTAGTTGTGTTTACATAAAAAGGTACTACGTAGTTTTTCTGTATAAAATATTAGAATGAATTAAATAACAATATAAATGCTATGAAGAGACTGACAGAATTTCTTCATTTCAAAGTACAGTAATCGTATTGAGAACAAACATTACTGTACCTATATTCTTATAAATTATCAGAAAATCCATAATAATGGAACACTGGCCGTTTTCACACTTATCTATTGTCAGCCGAAATTTATGACACCCAGAACGTCCAATCATTGGCTGAGAATAAGCTGTTGGTGAGAATCCGCCAATCAGAGGTTTTTTCTGTGTGTCGTCCGACAATCTCTTGAGTGTCAAAACGGCCATTCACAGTTATAATTCAATAATGATCTCAAAAATATTACTTATTCATCAAGATATTACAGTGGTGTTTTTAGTAGAATCCATTAATCTATTGAATCTTGTAAATTAGTACAATAACAACTACAAAATGATACACTAGTAAATACAACACACCAGAATTCATTTATAGCAATGACACACAGTTAATTTTTTATTATGATCTATCTAAATTTGAATTCATATTTATAGCAATGACAGACAGTTAATTTTCGATCATTGGTTTGTTCAGTGTGGTATCATGTGGTTGGTGAAGGAAAGTGACAAAAATTGGACCAATAGACCAATCGCCATGATGTCACGTGTAAGTGTGACAACCTTATATTACTTGTAGCACAACGTGGCTAAACTTGTAGCATACCTTCTAATAGTCCAGGCCATGATCCTCTGATCAAAGATCGACGCGACCTCCTGTTAACCGTTTGCTGATAAATTGGAAATTCGATTGTGCCAGAAGAGAATTCAACATAAATGGGGGAATATCTATTTAGAGGTTAACTGAGATTTCCAGTTTACATGGAAAATGATACACTAGTAAAAACAACAACACACCAGAATTAATTATCAGCAGTTATGTATAGGTGCGTACAGATTTACGCGCCGCGAACATGACCAATTCACTTTTAATCAGCTAAAGGTGCGTACAGATAAACGCGCCGCGAACATGAGCAATTCACTTTTAATCAGCTAAAGGTGCGTACAGATATACGCGCCGCGAACATGAGCAATTCAATTTTAATCAGATGACTATATCTGTATTTTTACAGAAACGGTAAGATACAGATATAAAAAGCTTGGCATCAGCTGATTAAAAGTGAATTGCTCATGTTCGCGGCGCGTATATCTGTACGCACCTTACGATATCTTGTTTCAATCACTCACGTTTTATTGTGTTGAAATGGTCAATCTTTTGTTTTCGAAATTCAAAGTTGAAATGAGACCTTCCAGGAAACTGTTTGTCTCTAAACGCATAGTAGAATATTACTATCTTTCCACGTCCATAAGAAATTGATAGATGAAGTGTATAACTACTATTATTACAGTTGATGAGACAATAACAGCTATTTGGCATTTTAAACGCAGACCTCCCCATAACCCGGTAGCACAAAGGCCAATTAACTTTTAACCGGGATCAAATGCTATGAGAACAAATCTAAATACAATTTTCAAAAAAGCTTAGAAAAATATTATTAAGAAAAATTTATTGGCAATTTTCAATTGGCGAACAGTGACCATGTTCCAGCATTAAACATGTCTTTCTGCTCCTTAAGCATTAATTTTCAATTATCTCAAACAATAATCGTATTCACCAGCTGAAATCATCAGTTAGATTTTACCCATGATACAAGTGATAATATCAATTTGAAAAACAAAGCAATTATTTTGAATAAATATAATCAAATTCTACTTTCAACCACTCAATTTCTATGTTTTTTCAAAATTAATTTTTCGGAATACTTGAAGTTTCAAGTGTCCACAGCATATTTGGAATCTCTTAGTGATCATGATGAATGATTACTCTATTTGAATGTGAACCAAGCATCAGCGACCACAGAACGGCACTGAACTATCACATTCCCTGCAGCTGTGCTTCCATCACATTCATCAAAACAATTTTGAATGAAAACTCATCAGTATTATAAAATAACATTTGTATTATTAGTTATCATTCCTTTTTATTCTCATAGGTTTTCTCCAAATTTAATACTCTCCAATATTATCAAGTGAGCTCCTCAGTCCATGAGAACCAAAACCAAGATAGGCATCATTCCCGGCTTAGTTGGAATTTCTTATATGTTAAATGTACACTATCCCCACACATCTCTTGGACTTCATACCTACTGAAATTCCAAACTCTACAACCAATGAACAGATACTGTAATTTAATACACGTGAAGATTAACTTGAATGATTTTCAAAGACATCGTCACCAACATGAATATCTGACCAGACATAGAGAACACCTAGTCACACCAAATATTAGTCCAAGTAAAACATTAAAAAATCATAAGTACCAGCAAAACCTACTTCTCAATAAATTACCGATCACAGTAAGGGGTATACAGAATAAAAACTTCATTCCAATAGTATCCACTTGGTTGAAAAAAAGAGCTTTTTACTCCCTTTAGATAGACCTAACTGATTTTACTGATAAAATATGGGAAAAATTTGATTCAGTGCAAAGTTGGAGAGAGAAGTGGCTTCAACTTTCTGAAAAAAAACTCTCTGACATTGATGGAGGTGAGTGTATTTTACATCAAAACCAAAAATAATTTTTTTAGATGATGTGACAAATCTTTCACTTTTGAAAAACATAAGTTTGTTATCAGTTTGATTAAAATTATTTGAATCAACGATTTACTGCACGAATTGATTATTATTCATGACTTTATTTGTATGGGTACGTTCAAAAATGATATTACATTTTTATCAAAAAATAAATGATTGTAGAACCTAAAATTGTAGTTACTTGAACTGAATTTGTAATAATTGATTGCAGTGACTCGGAACAACGTTACAAGAATCACGTACAGGATTGTTGGGCAGACGGGGTTGCCAGCTGGTTGGCAAAGCCGCCTAGTCCCTCGGTCAAGGGACGAAGCCCCGCCATTGGCGCACCAAAAGCCGCGCGACTTCGTGATGCGAGTGAGTGCAACTAATCAATCAGTTTATATCTATAGTTTGGTATCAGTCGATTGACTAAAAACTAGGATATGAACTGGATCAGGATGAATATATATAATGAGACCCCAATCACTGTGAACTATCCATTGTTCAGAATGCCATTTCGGATTTCACTGGAACCGAGCAGCATGCAGAATCTGTGGCACGGAAGTGTGAGGAGGCTGAAGTGGACCCACAAGTCCCCTCAGCACACCAACAACCTCAAGCCATTAGGACTGGGAGAGGGAGGATCAAGACAAAGTCAAACGCCAAACAAAGGATAATAATATGTAGGTTGCAACATACCTTATCAAAAATGTAATGTTGACTACAACAGGTGAATACTACCATTTTAGACCTATGTTATCTTATCACAACAAAACTGGAGTATTGATTAGTTATAATATTAGTTATAAAAGCACTAGGCTAATAATTTTTTTCCTTATAAGTTTTTCTAATAATTAATGATGGCTCGTGCTGTCATAAATGAAATTATTTTTGAAGAGTTAGGAGAAATAGAATAGAAATAGAGAAATAGAAATTTCATAGAGTTTTCAGCTGTGAATAACAAATAGTGAGTAGGTTTTTGATTTTGTATTCACATTTTTTAAATAAGTGCAATATTTCTAAAGTTTTTAATTTATTGTGATACATTCTGTAATTTATTTAGAGTATAAAATCAACATTCAAAATTTTAAATCATCATTCCTGGACCGAAAATCAAGTGACGAAGCAGTGTGTGATTACATAACCTTATCTTTTGGACAACATTAACATTTTATCAAAATTTTTGGAGAGAAATAGTACAGGCTCAGCCTAGTTTTTCCTCCAATGTCATAATTGCATCATGATTATAGTATTTTATACAATAAATGAATAAATAAATGAATAAAAAAGAAATAGATGTCGATAACGATGATATTGATGTAAACGTAAACGTTTTAATGACAGTTCTAGTCGCTGCAGAAGAAGGTAGAAATCCACAAATGGGGATTTTAGAAGGATTATTAAACAATCGAAGAGAAAGGAGGCCTCATAGCGTAGAGGATTTTGAAAACATTGTACCTATTTATAGCGTGCCAGTGAGTTCAAATCTCATTTCCGAATGAGACAAGAGAATATGCAGGTAAGATGAGAACTTGTAGACTATTAGAACATTTACTTTGTCTTTGGTACCTATCTATGAATTAATCTTCTCTTAATTTATAATTCAAAATCACTTGGAAACAATATTAAATAGATTGTTATAACTTGATCAGAGTCAGTGTAATTGAATATTGAAAGACTGCCATTGGAAAAATATAAAATAGGTACTATTTTTCTGGTTGACCATTGCTACCAAACTCATTTAAACTACAATATTAATGTATTTGAAAAACTTATTCATGCTCTATTGATCGATATATTGCGTGATGCCAGGTATATCAATGTGAATAGTATAAATTAAAACAGGAGACACACAACATAGATAGATTAAAAACACTGAAAAACTTACATTATAATCGGAAATTTTTAAGGAACTGTGTCCCCTTTCTCAACCGAGCAGAGAGTGTAATGTAAGTTTTTCAGTGTTTTTAATCTATCTATGTCGTGTGTCACCTGTTTTAATTTATATTATAAAACTTTAAAGTGTTTTCTGTTATGTGCTATGAATGTAAGTATATACTTATAGTATTTATATCTAATGTAAATAGTTTATTGAGGCCCAGTTTACTTCTAATTTATTCAAAGTCCAAACTATGTCTTATCATTGATGATTAACTTCACATTATCTCCAAAATGAATATGCTGAAAGATTATGTTTCTTTTTTCAGGTACCATTTACAAACAAAATATTGAAGAGAATGTGCTCAAAGGAAATGCATATAAATTCTTTTTTGTTGACCAGGATGGAACAATTCTTTGGAACCTATACTTAGAATAAGTTAGTTAGGTAAGATAAATTCCACTCATTTTTTAAACTTTATATAGGCGATGTCATTTTATACAGTTTCCCATTTTTTAAAAAGGTTTATCCACTTCAATGTTTTATTATCGATTTGATGGTAGATATTCAAATAGTAAGATTTAACTATGGTACGTGACTAAAATAATAGAAAAACTGGCTGAATTTTGAAATCATTAATAGCTTACAGGAAATCTTAATATTTCGAAACTACCTGAAACCACATGAGATCAAGATGGACAGTTGAGAAGAGTGCTTAAAAAACAATGTATTCACTTATCATTCAGGGAATAGAGTTATTCATAATATTTGGGATTCCTTCCATAAAGAAATAATTTATGTAACATTATCTAATAATGTGATAACATTACATCAATAATTTGATGTTAAAATTGTTTTTAAAACACTCTTCTCAACTGTCCATCTTGATCTTGAGTGGATGATGACTTTATAAATGACCATACATTAGAACTATGACTTCAAAAATTCACCCAGCAAGTGCTGGTAGAAAACACTGAATAATAGCTTTTAATGACAGTCATTCCACCTTTTAAAATTTATGATTAAATTCATGGATGAAATACCCACATTGTTCTGAGAGAGATTTATGTATTTGCAGTTTGGTATTCATTTTCAAATCACTTAGTTCTACTTATAATGTTGTAGATAATCATCATTTCAGATTAAGCAATTAATTTATTGATTATTTCCATTTGTTTCATTAAACTTGTTTCTCTAAATGTAGAACTAAAAATTACTTTATGCAGTACATTTTGGAAGACTTAAGTAAACCAAACGGTCGAGAAGTAGGCCTACTGACCACAGAAATAAATAAATAATTGTTCATGGTATCCAAAATATATTGTTCACCAACAAGTTCTTTTGATCTAGGGGCACACTGATTAATCCCAATTCCTGCATGGAGATTTATTTATTCAATCATTCAGAATTACACAACTAACAGATTGATGCTAATAATAATTCAACTGAATGTTGGTTTATTGGAATTTCTCATATAATATTACTTTGTCATTATTGGAGGGTTCCTTCCCAAGAAATATAATTAAAAACTTATACAGATTACAATCAATTTCAGAATTCACTTTGCAAAGTTTTTTTTTATAATGAATAATAAATTATCTATAACTTTTTGATTTCAGGCCTAGTGATGTACCAGCCAGAAGTAGAGGATGACAAAGAAAATCAACTATGGATAATATTCCATGGATATGATTCATGTATGATGTAGTAGCCTACAGAAGAAAGAGATGGACTAATCTAAGAAATATATTCATTTTTTCAGTACATCTTGATGTGTTTATTTCATGTTATTCATAATAATATCTTCTTTTTCTGATCGCTCCTGCTAACTGCTTCAATTCAGGTAGTTTTGAAGAAAACAGCAAGTGACATGAAATTAATAAAATATGTTTTAATTGTTTATACTTGAGGGATTTTTAAATCTATATTTAACCCAAAAGCATCGAACTCTTATTAACAACTTTATTGGTTCTGTATGTCTTCTGCTTTTTTGGAACTAATAAAATTATTTAACATTGCTGACTGGCAAATGCTATAGGTAACACGTAGTTAAATAATAGACTTGAATTGGATATAAAATAGGGTATCACAATTATTATGTATTGTATTAAGAATTAAGTAATAGTACTTATTTACTGCATTGAAGGGGTAATAATTCTTTGAATATGAAAAATAACTTAAGCAAAAGTTGAAAATATGATGTTCCAAGCCACATCAAATATAATCACTTTCAATTCTACCTTCTAGGCTATATTTCCAAGGTTTTGATTAAAATTGATAAGCTTTTAGAACATTATAGTGAATAAGGAGTTTGAAAGGCTACTCTAATTCTAATTAATACCCTAATAAAATATTAATTTTAATAGGGCAACTTTAATGGTTAATTGTAGAAAATAACTAGTAGGCCTACCCTAAAATATTCAAAATAAGCATGACCAGTTTCTAATTATGTCATTGTCAAGAGAGTCCTTATTGAAAATGTCGAAACTAATCATGTGTCATTTTATTCTACACCAATCACCACTCATAAAAATAAGATGTATTTGTTTTCCAGATATTATAGCCTATTATTATCTTCTATTATCTACACTGTAGTCATCTTTTTAGTGGACTATTTGTCACAAAAATATAGCCTAGAGCTGAAACAGTTCATTTTTCATTTTTTCAGATTCTACCACAGAGTTTCTCTGGGGAAACTACTTCTAGTCATTGAAAATATCACCAATAACAAAACAATATTATCAAAAGTATTTTGCCTAGGTACTTAATATTTTGTTCTCTCTGATTGTTTCAGATGCAGACAAAAGTGTTTGATCGATGCTACAGATGAAGATGTCATGCAGATGATGGAAATCTTCAATTCAATGACAAACAAAGATGCCCAAGACTTTCATCTACAGAGGTTGATTGAGATCGAGCCAGTTGAGCGGAAACGTCCAAAAGAATCAACAGATAAAAAAAAACTTTTACTACTAATTATTTTGTTCTCTGTAAGGGAAAACGATTACCGGTATGTAAAACTGCCTATCTCCAGGCCCATGGAGTAACAAAAAAACGTGTTGAGAGACTTATAAATCTACTCCAACAGGGAAAAACACCGAAAGATAAACGTGGTAAAAATGCAAGTGCTAACACTATTTCCTGGGAAATTTGCCAGAAAATATTTGATCACATTTCATCTTACCCTGTAAAAAATCTCATTACACTGGTCGTGAAATAGAGTATTTGGATGCTCGTTTATCAGGTAAAACTATGTATGAAATGTTCAAATTAAAATACCCAGACTGTAATGTTACATATCAGTTTTATTGGCAGTATTTCAAAGCCAATTTCAATTTCAGATTTGGTAGGCCCCAAAAAGATACCTGTACAAAATGCGAAGAGCTTAAAGTTAAAGTTGGAAGTCCTTCTCTTTCTGAACCAGCTAAGAAAACTTATGTAGCTGAACCAATGATCCATAAGAGATTTTATTCAGCTCTTGAGGAAAATACTGAACTTTGCAGATCCAACAAAACAAACGGTATTGTCCCTTTCTTTTGACAATATGGCTACAGTTTCTCTACCTCACATTCCAATACAAGACATTTATTATTATTGTTTCATGAGACGTTAGCTTGGGTTTGCCCTCTACATCCCGCTCAGGGTATATCAAGACAATGTTCTCCTGCGCCTGAGGGACCCTTTTCAAGGAGGGGGCTCTGGGGATGTCCAACCGCGGCCGTCTTGCAGCCTCGGCAAAGGTCTGCCTAGCCCCTTGCCTAGGTTCTGCAAACTCTCCCCCTTAGAACCTCCAGTAGCTCCTCCCGGACAATCTGTCGAATAGAAGCTTTTAGATCCCCAGAACCCTCATATCTTCCACCTTTGGCTGATTTAGCCATCACCATTCCAGCCCGTCTTAGTTCATCCACCATTCCTTTACCAACTTCCAGTTCAATTTTATTTTTGTTTCCTCTTGCAGTAATGGTATCATCAAACCAGTTGTAAATCGCTTCAATTATCTTTGCTTCTATTGAACCCGTAGCCTTCTGTTTCTCATATTCTTTCAGTCTCTTTACTTGTTCTTGAAGATAGAGAATTGCCCTAGCTGCCTGTGTCTTAAGGTGTGTTTTCGTAACGGGCAGACGACAGAATTCACTTTAAATTAACATTGGTTCTTATGGGAGTATTCACCCATCGGCAGAAAGTTGAGCAGAAAAAAAGAACTGTTCAAATCAGAGACGAACTGTCGTTCATCTTGCCGTTCTTTATAAGGCCTATCAACACAATGCTATTTTGCTTCGACCGATCACTGCTCGTGAACCGTTTTGTCGAAAAAGAACTAATTTCGGGATTCTGTCGACGAGAACAGACAGCTTCGAATCACTTTTCTGCTCTGATCACGTGACACCGGCAGAATTATCTTTCTGTGGATCAGACGCCATGTTCTTTTTAACCTCAATCTTTAATTGTTGGATGGTTTGTTTTGATATTGGTTGTCAGATTTCGGATTGCTACTATTATACTGTGAAATTAATTTGCAGTGGAAAATTGAGGTATAAAATATTTCTATTGGTTTCTTTATTCTTATAATTTTTACAAGAGAAATTGAAAATGGATTTACAACAGAAAGGCGTGAAATTTTCGAAGTTCAAAGTTTTGTACTTTCCAGACCTGCACAACGAATTACCTATTTGAAAAATAGAATATGGTTAGAAATTGCTGATGTAATAGAGCATTCAAGTAAGTACACTTAAATTTCTCATAATAAAGTAGGCTAGATTTACCGTACACAATTATTTGATATAAATTTTATGAGTAGCCTACTAGCATGTTTACAATTTTTATTCAGGTAGCCCACTGTAGTAGGCCTTTAATAACCTAGTCTCTAGGCCTAAATTGCTATCTTTTTCATTTTTCAAGAGGTTAGAAGTTAACAAAAGTTTATTTATTTCTTTTTTTAATGTTTAATTTGTAGTATTTAATAATAATGTAAATCCTAGACTAGCTAGTTTGTGTATGGTAGAGAATTATCACAAGAAAGAGAGAAATCTAATCAACTGATTAGATTTAAACTCATTCAAGATTGATTGATTAGATTAACATTAAATAATCAGATTCAAAACATTATTCAACCAAGATAACATTTAGCATTTCATGCTAACAATCTTTTACACTTTCAGTAAGTTGGCCTAATCACAAAATACATTTTTTATAATGCAGCTAGTAGTTTTCACAAACAGATTTATTAAAAATAATATCATAATTTGACTTAGAAGTATTTCATTACATTCTAAGTCCTAAACTTCCATTATCCTTGTTGCACCTCAAAATATTGTAAACCCATAGTTTATCAAAATAATAACAAAACTAACCTGACTATTAGAACATTTACTTTGTCTTTGGTACCTATCTATGAATTAATCTTCTCTTAATTTATAATTCAAAATCACTTGGAAACAATATTAAATAGATTGTTATAACTTGATCAGAGTCAGTGTAATTGAATATTGAAAGACTGCCATTGGAAAAATATAAAATAGGTACTATTTTTCTGGTTGACCATTGCTACCAAACTCATTTAAACTACAATATTAATGTATTTGAAAAACTTATTCATGCTCTATTGATCGATATATTGCGTGATGCCAGGTATATCAATGTGAATAGTATAAATTAAAACAGGAGACACACAACATAGATAGATTAAAAACACTGAAAAACTTACATTATAATCGGAAATTTTTAAGGAACTGTGTCCCCTTTCTCAACCGAGCAGAGAGTGTAATGTAAGTTTTTCAGTGTTTTTAATCTATCTATGTCGTGTGTCACCTGTTTTAATTTATATTATAAAACTTTAAAGTGTTTTCTGTTATGTGCTATGAATGTAAGTATATACTTATAGTATTTATATCTAATGTAAATAGTTTATTGAGGCCCAGTTTACTTCTAATTTATTCAAAGTCCAAACTATGTCTTATCATTGATGATTAACTTCACATTATCTCCAAAATGAATATGCTGAAAGATTATGTTTCTTTTTTCAGGTACCATTTACAAACAAAATATTGAAGAGAATGTGCTCAAAGGAAATGCATATAAATTCTTTTTTGTTGACCAGGATGGAACAATTCTTTGGAACCTATACTTAGAATAAGTTAGTTAGGTAAGATAAAATTCCACTCATTTTTTAAACTTTATATAGGCGATGTCATTTTATACAGTTTCCCATTTTTTAAAAAGGTTTATCCACTTCAATGTTTTATTATCGATTTGATGGTAGATATTCAAATAGTAAGATTTAACTATGGTACGTGACTAAAATAATAGAAAAACTGGCTGAATTTTGAAATCATTAATAGCTTACAGGAAATCTTAATATTTCGAAACTACCTGAAACCACATGAGATCAAGATGGACAGTTGAGAAGAGTGCTTAAAAAACAATGTATTCACTTATCATTCAGGGAATAGAGTTATTCATAATATTTGGGATTCCTTCCATAAAGAAATAATTTATGTAACATTATCTAATAATGTGATAACATTACATCAATAATTTGATGTTAAAATTGTTTTTAAAACACTCTTCTCAACTGTCCATCTTGATCTTGAGTGGATGATGACTTTATAAATGACCATACATTAGAACTATGAATAGATGACTTCAAAAATTCACCCAGCAAGTGCTGGTAGAAAACACTGAATAATAGCTTTTAATGACAGTCATTCCACCTTTTAAAATTTATGATTAAATTCATGGATGAAATACCCACATTGTTCTGAGAGAGATTTATGTATTTGCAGTTTGGTATTCATTTTCAAATCACTTAGTTCTACTTATAATGTTGTAGATAATCATCATTTCAGATTAAGCAATTAATTTATTGATTATTTCCATTTGTTTCATTAAACTTGTTTCTCTAAATGTAGAACTAAAAATTACTTTATGCAGTACATTTTGGAAGACTTAAGTAAACCAAACGGTCGAGAAGTAGGCCTACTGACCACAGAAATAAATAAATAATTGTTCATGGTATCCAAAAATATATTGTTCACCAACAAGTTCTTTTGATCTAGGGGCACACTGATTAATCCCAATTCCTGCATGGAGATTTATTTATTCAATCATTCAGAATTACACAACTAACAGATTGATGCTAATAATAATTCAACTGAATGTTGGTTTATTGGAATTTCTCATATAATATTACTTTGTCATTATTGGAGGGTTCCTTCCCAAGAAATATAATTAAAAACTTATACAGATTACAATCAATTTCAGAATTCACTTTGCAAAGTTTTTTTTTATAATGAATAATAAATTATCTATAACTTTTTGATTTCAGGCCTAGTGATGTACCAGCCAGAAGTAGAGGATGACAAAGAAAATCAACTATGGATAATATTCCATGGATATGATTCATGTATGATGTAGTAGCCTACAGAAGAAAGAGATGGACTAATCTAAGAAATATATTCATTTTTTCAGTACATCTTGATGTGTTTATTTCATGTTATTCATAATAATATCTTCTTTTTCTGATCGCTCCTGCTAACTGCTTCAATTCAGGTAGTTTTGAAGAAAACAGCAAGTGACATGAAATTAATAAAATATGTTTTAATTGTTTATACTTGAGGGATTTTTAAATCTATAACCCAAAAGCATCGAACTCTTATTAACAACTTTATTGGTTCTGTATGTCTTCTGCTTTTTTGGAACTAATAAAATTATTTAACATTGCTGACTGGCAAATGCTATAGGTAACACGTAGTTAAATAATAGACTTGAATTGGATATAAAATAGGGTATCACAATTATTATGTATTGTATTAAGAATTAAGTAATAGTACTTATTTACTGCATTGAAGGGGTAATAATTCTTTGAATATGAAAAATAACTTAAGCAAAAGTTGAAAATATGATGTTCCAAGCCACATCAAATATAATCACTTTCAATTCTACCTTCTAGGCTATATTTCCAAGGTTTTGATTAAAATTGATAAGCTTTTAGAACATTATAGTGAATAAGGAGTTTGAAAGGCTACTCTAATTCTAATTAATACCCTAATAAAATATTAATTTTAATAGGGCAACTTTAATGGTTAATTGTAGAAAATAACTAGTAGGCCTACCCTAAAATATTCAAAATAAGCATGACCAGTTTCTAATTATGTCATTGTCAAGAGAGTCCTTATTGAAAATGTCGAAACTAATCATGTTTCATTTTGGAATATCACAAGGGTACTAGTTACCTTCTATAATTAATAAATATTCATCCATTTTAAAATAGGCTATGTGTTATTTAAAGTACCATAACAGAACTCGTTTATTAAAGCAAGATATAGTTATCTCAACAATAATTATTAGAATTAGTTCGCCTGTTTGAATACACTTTGTACATGTCATATGTGTTAATCTATAATAATAATAATTTCCAATATTCGTATAGCTTTTACTGGTGAAGAGTCCCTAATTGAACATTGCCTGAGAAGGCATATTGATTTAGGCAGTCAATTGGCCTCACGATTCTTATACATGATTGTATATCAGCCGGGACCGTACCCATCCAATGATCAAAAAGGGGACTGCTAAAATAAAATTGCCTAAAAAACGTTTACAATATTGATATCCCTTGGTGTAATATATCCCATAGATTCCAAAAATGCCAAAATTAAAGCACTTATTTATTATTTATTTATTGATTTTTTTCGATAGAGCTTCAATAGGCCTTTGAAGTTGAATACGGTACTCATAGTAGGTAGGCCTACCTATAAACGATGTGATTCAAAGAACATGCATTGACTCTGAAGGCAATTGATTCTAGTTAATAAAATAATTATAATAATATCTTATTAATAATGGAATGCTTCTAGTTAATAAAATAATATCTTATTAATAATGAAATACAATCAGTTACTTCAAATAATTTACCCTTACAAATTTCAAGCATAGGAAATGAAAAGTTAACTCTTAGATTGACATGCCTATAAAGCATAGAATTTTGCATAATTATTGAAGTAACTAATAATTGTGGAAAAGTTATCTGAGTTTTAAAAAGCAATTAATTCACTTTATTGAATTAAATCTCCAATAATCATTTCAGAATTACCTTTTGGACAACCCAAAAAGTTCATTACCCATAACACATAAAGCAAAATTCATGTCAAAGAACTAGTTCTTTGAATGTTACTGTTTCTGCCCGCCTGGGTGCGCTGCAATCGATTCTGCTTCTGCCCGTTACGAAAACACAGCTTCAAATGTTGAGCCTTCACTTCCATTCTTCCGCCTGGTTAGTTTTACACTTTCCTCCATTACTCTAACCAGACTTCCACACTGGGCCTCTTCATCAACTGGCATATATTGGGCTCTTGGCACGCTTCGCCCGTCGTTCGGATACATTACTCCCACACAAGATTCTACTATGTATTTAATTCCGATCCCCAGACAGCCAACAGCACTATGCCAATTCCGATCCCCAGACAGCCAACAGCACTATGCCAATTCCGATCCCCAGACAGCCAACAGCACTATGCCAATTCCGATCCCCAGACAGCCAACAGCACTATGCCAATTCCGATCCCCAGACAGCCAACAGCACTATGCCAATTCCGATCCCCAGACAGCCAACAGCACTATGCCAATTCCGATCCCCAGACAGCCAACAGCACTATGCCAATTCCGATCCCCAGACAGCCAACAGCACTATGCCAATTCCGATCCCCAGACAGCCAGCAGCACTATGCCAATTCCGATCCCCAGACAGCCAACAGCAATATGCCAATTCCGATCCCCAGACAGCCAACAGCAATATGCCAATTCCGATCCCCAGACAGCAACAGCACTATGCCAATTCCGATCCCCAGACAGCCAGCAGCACTATGCCAATTCCGATCCCCAGACAGCCAACAGCAATATGCCAATTCCGATCCCCAGACAGCCAACAGCAATATGCCAATTCCGATCCCCAGACAGCCAACAGCACTATGCCAATTCCGATCCCCAGACAGCCAACAGCACTATGCCAATTCCGATCCCCAGACAGCCAACAGCACTATGCCAATTCTGATCCCCAGACAGCCAACAGCACTATGCCAATTCCGATCCCCAGACAGCCAACAGCACTATGCCAATTCCGATCCCCAGACAGCCAACAGCACTATGCCAATTCCGATCCCCAGACAGCCAACAGCACTATGCCAATTCCGATCCCCAGACAGCCAACACAGCACTATGCCAATTCCGATCCCCAGACAGCCAGCAGCACTATGCCAATTCCGATCCCCAGACAGCCAACAGCACTATGCCAATTCCGATCCCCAGACAGCCAGCAGCACTATGCCAATTCCGATCCCCAGACAGCCAACAGCAATATGCCAATTCCGATCCCCAGACAGCCAACAGCAATATGCCAATTCCGATCCCCAGACAGCCAACAGCACTATGCCAATTCCGATTTTCCACACAGTCACTGAAAAACGAAGCAATAGCCTCCCTGTCTGATAATCTGATGTCTTCCGCACATTCCGCGTAATGATAAGCCAGGTCGTGAATCTGCGCTATGGCATCATCAGTATCAGCCGGTGGCACCTATCCCAGAGGCCCTCTCCCCTCGCACAACGAGTCCCTGTCCAGCCCAACAAACTTCCACTAGTGAGAGCCAACTGATCCCACTATGGTGCTGACTATGACCACCGCTACATACAATGACCCTGAATCCTATCTTTTAATGTATCCTAACAACTAATACCGGATAAAAGTTCACTTATTCTAAAAGATCACCAACACAATACAGGACCAAACAAGACCACAAGGTCGCCAACACAATTATAGGAACCAACAAAAAAGAAACAAGACCACAAGGTCACCAACACAATTATAGGAACTAACAAAAAGAAACAAGACCACAAGGTCACCAACAAGGATCACAACCCTGGAACATAAAGTATTAGCTTCAACAAAAATCTTATTACACAGCCTTATAACTAACAATGACAGTACATCCAGTGCAACACAATGCACTCAATAGCTATGGAAACAGAAAGAAAAAAATTACAAGTCCAAAAAATGATGACTCGGTAAATACAGGGATATTTTGTTCACCTATTATTCCCCTTATTTTTTTATTATTCCCACACAGGGAATTATTATTTCCCTCCTGAATGGTTGGCCTGCTCTCCCACTCTTAATATCCCTACTCCTGCTAAAGCTATCCCCTCTCACAAACTTCTCCCACCACCAGTACTCCCACTCAGCAGTCCAATATTGCGCAAACTGTATATATTGCGCAAGCAACTGTATAAATTGTATATTATTGCGCAAGCAACAGTCAGTATGACCTGCAGTAACCCCACCAGTCAGCACTATTAGAGTTTCCCAGACTAAAAATGTTGTCTATGTAGCAGAGCAGCTGGCCAAACTGCTGACCAAAGACAGAGGTCACTGCCCAATGCCTATAGCATAGGCAATAATACTAGTTACTATGAATTAATTCCTAACCTATAATATAATGACAATTATTGACTAACTACATTTTTTTTTCATTTTTTTCATCCCACTGACCACCTATGAAAGGGGTATAAGGATTTGTCAATTATAATCTAAGTCGTCAATCTTTGCATTCTATAATGCAAAAAGAATTCCTCACTGGAATAAGGACAAACCTGCAACAACTCCTCCCTCACCTTAATTCTGAACTTTTCACCTGTAAGAGCCTTTATGCGTGTTGGCAATGAATTATAAAGCCGAATTCCTGCACTCTTTACCCCCTCTCATACATACCAGTTCGATGAATGTCGTCTCTGAGGTTTTGTCTATATCTGGTATTGTATGAGTGGAACAACTCTCCTGTATTGAACCTATCTTTATTCCTATCAATAAAACAAAGAGCCTCTAAAATATATACACCTGGTAGTGGGAGAATCTTCAACTCTTTGAAATAATCTCTACAACTTGCTCTAATAGATTCACCCACCATCACTCTAACTGCCCACTTTTGGATCCTAAATATATGTATTGCATGAGTTGAATTGCCCCAAAATATAACGCCCTATGAAAGAAGAGAATGGAACACAGCAAATAAACACTTCCTGCATCCAGCAATTTCTTCACGGTTCTAAGAACAAATACTGCTGAGTTTAGTTTGCTTTTTAGCTGGTCTAAATGAGGTCGCCAGGAGAGTTCATAGTCCAGCACTACTCCGAGTACCTTTGCCTCGTTTGCTGAACCTATGTTTCCATCTCTCGTATCCAATACTGCTTCCCGAGCCGTCCTGAATGGAATCTGCTTAGTCTTATTGTAATTTAGTACCAACATATTTGAGGCCAGCCATTCTTCTAGTTTCTGAAGAGCTCTTCTACTTTCAGATTCCATGTCATGCTGACTGTTACTTTTCAATAAAATACTTACATCATCAGCGTATAAAACACAGTGTGCTGGCTCAAGGTGTGGTGGCAAGTCGTTAATATATAGAAGGAAAAGCAAAGGACCAAGGACTGATCCCTGAGGGACCCCATTAATTACACCAAGCTCAAGGACTTATTCTAATTAATTTCAATACTATAAATTAACTAAACAATTGAATCCTATAGGAAATGTTCAATGAATTTCAATTAACATTGAGAGATTATAATCAGTCTAGGAAAAACACTTTTAGTTTTAGCCCAATATCCAATGCTAAATTGAGTCAATTCAATTCAATATTCCACTAAATATTTTTTTTAAAAAGCCCCCTGAGGGCCTGGGCTTAGCCCAGTGCTTACCCGAATCACTACTCACTATTATCTCACCTCAACTTTCTGGTTAATTACACATTCACTTGTAGTACTATAACATTCCAAACTAATACACTGTTAATAACTAGTGACAGCAACAATACGGGAGCTCCTACTAGACGTCTGTCCGGTTCAGCTGCCGAACACCAACTTAAAGTAGCAGATATTAAGCGTCACCGACCTCGTGAAGACAAAGCCACACCTCGCCCTAGACGTGCTTTTTCGTATTCTATTACAGTAAGCAATAAAAATGTTACATTGTGCCAAGCAGCGTTTACAGCTGCATTAAATATTAAGCGTGATCGCCTAACATGCAAAGTGCAACAGCCGTACAAGCCTATAACTGATGGTCGAGGAAGACATGGAAACCAAAAACGCACTTCTGCAGGTATTTTGAATAAAGTGCACCAATACTTGACAAACATTCCTAATATTGAGTCACACTACTGTAGATTAGAATCTCGTTTAAACAATTTTTTGTACCCTCAATTGTGAAACTTCACAAGTATTTTTTGAATGAAAATCCAGATGTACAACTCTCATGTGAAATTTTCCGCCGAATTTTCAATGAAGACTTCAACTTCACATTTGGGGTTCCCAAAAAAGACATCTGTAAAGTTTGTAGTTGATTTGGAGACTGCAAAAGATAAAGAGAAAGAGAGTATTATTTCTCAGCGTGATGCTCACCATAAATTTTCTTTGAAAGAATGAAGCTGTACAAGCATGATAATGAGGGTAATAATCCCAATACAGTAGCCGTATGTTTCGACTTTCAGAAGAACCTCCCATTGCCTATAACAAATATTCAAGATGAATACTTCAAGCGCCAGTTATGGATACACAATTTTGGAATACATAATATTCCAACCAGGAGTGCCACTATGTATTTGTATTCTGAACACTATGCCACAAAAGGACCTGATGAAGTCTTAACATGTTTGGAGGATTTCATTGAGAACAACAAAACAGATGAAATGTAAAATTTGGTTTTATTCTGTGATAACTGTTTGTCTCAAAACAAAAACCTATATTTATTCATGTACCTTGTGTGTTAGAAGAATTTATTCATGATAATATTTATTATAACTGTTTTTCTCAAAACTAAAACCGATATTTATTCATGTACCTTGTGTGTTAGAAGAATTTATTCATGATAATATTTATTATAACTGTTTTTCTCAAAACTAAAACCGATATTTATTCATGTACCTGTGTGTTAGAAGAATTTATTCATGATAATATTTATTATAACTGTTTTTCTCAAAACTAAAACCGATTTATTCATGTACCTTGTGTGTTAGAAAAATTTATTCATGATAATATTTATTATAACTGTTTTTCTCAAAACTAAAACCGATATTTATTCATGTACCTTGTGTGTTAGAAGAATTTATTCATGATAATATTATATAAGTGTTTTTCTCAAAACTAAAACCGATATTTATTCATGTACCTTGTGTGTTAGAAGAATTTATTCATGATAATATTTATTATAACTGTTTTTCTCAAAACTAAAACCGATATTTATTCATGTACCTTGTGTGATAGAAGAATTTTTGACTCTGTGGAAATTGTATATCCCATACAAGGCCATGCATCAGACTCAGATTTTGGAGCAATAGACAAACTACGTCTCAAAAAAGAAAAAGTTTATAGTCCAGATGAATACGTCAATCATCACATAATCAATAAGTTTATATAGCTTAGTAGGCTATTAATCGATTGACTGAAAACTAGAATCGAGCACTAACTTATCAGTCGAGGCCAATCAAATTCAATTCTAATGAAGTATCTCATCCTTCTTACATCTTAAAAAAATGATACTACCTTTTTTACAAAAAAAAAAATGTAGTTCATAAAAGCATAATCTCAGCCTCATGAACTATGAAATTACCTTTAAATTTGTTAATGTATAGTCAAAACTAGAATCGAGCACTCACTTATTGGTCGAGGCCAATCGAATTCAATTCTGATAAAGTATCTCATCCTTCTTACATCTTAAAAAAATGATACTACCTTTTTTACAAAAAAAAAATGTAGTTCATAAGCATAATCTCAGCCTCATGAACTATGAAATTACCTTTACATTTTTTAATGTTTAGTCAAAACTAGAATCGAGCACTCACTTATTAGTCGAGGCCAATCGAATTCAATTCTAATAAAGTATCTCATCCTTCTTACATCTTAAAAAAATGATACTACCTTTTCTACAAAAAAAAATGTAGTTCATAAAAGCATAATCTCAGCCTCATGAACTATGAAATTACCTTTAAATTTGTTAATGTATAGTCAAAACTAGAATCGAGCACTCACTTATTAGTCGAGGCCAATCAAATTCAATTCTAATAAAGTATCTCATCCTTCTTACATCTTAAAAAAATGATACTACCTTTTTTACAAAAAAATGTAGTTCATAAAAGCATAATCTCAGCCTCATGAGCTATGAAATTACCTTTAAATTTTTTAATGTTTAGTCAAAAATAGAATCGAGCACTCACTTATTAGTCGAGGCCAATCGAGTTCAATTCTAATAAAGTATCTCATCCTTCTTACATCTTAAAAAAAATGATACTACCTTTTTTAACAAAAAAAAAATTTTATTTCCTAAAAGCATAATCTCAGTTCATGAACTATGAAATTACCTTTAAATTTTTTAATGTATAGTCAAAACTAGAATCGAACAATCACTTATTGGTCGAGGCCAATCGAATTCAATTCTGATAAAGTATCTCATCCTTCTTACATCTTCAAAAAATGAAAAAATGATACTACCTTTTTTAACAGAAAAAAATTGTATTTCCTAAAAGCATAATTTCAGCCTCATGAAGTATGAAATTACCTTAAAATTTTTGATGTATAGTCATAATACTGTATGTTATAGTAGTTTTGATTTTGCTCAAATGAAATATCTTACGGTTTTCAAGATGTGCAGTGTTACTAGACTTCTGAAATAAATACTAATTCATATTGGATATATGAACTTTGAACCAGAAACACCAGCGATGGGAACTTCAGCTTGAGTACTCCTCCAAGAATTATTATCCAATATTGATTTTATTTGTATACATTTAATTGTTCATTGTACAAGTATTATTAACTTGTATGAAATAACTATCTAATACCAAGGTTTTAATAGTATAAGCTCAATTGTACAGTCTGCAGGCTCTTGCACCGAGAACTGACATTATTGGCTTTGAGAGAAAGGATAAAAAACATACTCCATGGAGTTGAGTTATGTGGAGATACTGATCCTCCTGAAATGATGGCAGCTTTTAATGTTTGAGCAACATAATTGTAGAATGTCAATTTTTTATGAATACACTGCATGTGGGAGCAAAAATGATTGGGTACACAGAAGAACAGGCTTCATCTTTTGACAAAATAAAGGCGTTGAGAGTGCCACAAAGGTACAAGTCCATGCCGCTATGCAAGCAGCCAGTGCTCCAGCAAGAGGCGGCTTGGCAACACAGCCACATGTCAATAAGTGAATAAATAAAATATGAATTTAAATGTGACTCCGAATGAACTTCTTTTACCTCAACTTCAATCATCAAACCCTCCAAATTGTACTCTTTCACTATCCGCACACATCTCTTGGACTTCAAACACAAATTCGATGGGACACCTACTGAAATTTGATTATTAAAATAATTCAACCAGATCATAGTTTTTATGTTATTTTACTATGTATAATATTGACTGGATCGCTTTTGAGTCATCACATATTATAGAAGTGACAAAGCCTATAGTAACTGTTTACTTAATGGCAAATAAAGTTCTACTCTAGCATTTGCAATTCATTTCAATGTAACCAGGCACGCCTATAGTCCAGGCGCTGGCTTACATTGAGCATACATGAGAGAGGCAGAGAATTTGACTTCGGATTATTGTTAGGGGGTCTTTAGTGTATATGAAACTCGATGTCGTCACGTCCCAGGGTGGTCGACAGCTTGGAGGGGAGAGGGGTAAGTTGTAAAAAACGCGCGTTTATAAAATCGCCTGTCCTGCAGTTACTATTCATAGTACAGCTTTTAATTTTTTCTCAATATTATGTACACATAACTGGCTTTCAATGTGGTCCTATACATTTTTGCGATAAACCGCATAGTTTTTCCGTAAAAAAATAAAATATCTCGAAAAATATATTTTTTTATTATGGACTTTTTGTTATTTCTCGAATATTCAAGTAATTAACCGACTTAGAGGAAAAGGCTCCCAATAAACGTTGTAGGCCGTTTCTTGCTGAATCCAATGATATATATAGTTTGAGGGTTACGATCATAGATGCGGCGGTGAGAGGGGGATAAGTAGCACTGTTACGCTGCGGCGCGATCCTCCCCCATGATTAATGCGCGTAATGGCCTGTCTATCGCATCGCTCCTACTAGTCTAAGCATTCAAATTATGTATTTCAGGAACGCTATCTCATGTATTTTCGGTCGCTGAACACGATTTTTCAACTCTCAAGCCTTAATAATCGATAATTCTCATCATAATATACTAATTATGGTTAAAATTACAAACTTCATCTCATTTCATTATTTATGATTACATTGTAATGATAAACCATCCTGTTAGGAATCCTAATGTGTTTCTCAGTCGATAAAAAACTGATATTCCATTAGGAGAGAATAATTATTCGATTTAGTTCAATGATCACGTTGGAATTGCGAAAGTCAAGTAATGGAGTAAGTTAAACAAGTAATATAGGCAACCCCATATAGAGCACCGTGTAAAAGGAGTAAAATATTTTCTTTATATAAATTCACAGTTGAAGCACAAATAATGCCAATTACTCCCATGTGATATGACTAAATATTTGATTACAAAGGAAATACAGCTCTAAAGCTGCGTTTACACCAGAGTTATTAAGGAGATGTTAATATAACTTAATCTTTATAGATTCTATTAGATTGAACATAACTTATCATACATATGATGGACATATGTGTTTGCCAAGTTCCGTACAATCTAATAGAATCTATAGAGTAAGTTATTTAACTGAGTTTGACTGATTGTCTTGGGGGTGGTACTTGAATGAAAGTGGAATGAGAGATATCTTTGTTGAATTTGAAATATTTGGAGAGAATACTGTTGGAAATCTATTGAGGGGAGATCAGTATAATTAAGGTGTGAGAGCAAGCAATCAATTCAATGAAACAGCTACAAGGACTCATGAACGGTTCAAATATGAGAGATTGTCAAAGTATATTTGAAAGAAGTCAGGAGCTATTTGTGGAGTTTTTTAGAATCAAAATCAATGACTACTTGAAATTTATGACTGATTATTGTAACATAGCTTAAATTATATTAAATTGTATTCATGCTCATAAGGAAGGACTCTGGTACTGCACATAGAAACTGTACGAGAAAAGATCCCATACTTTTTTCATTCAATCACAAAAACTATGTTATAAAGTCTGTGTTATATCTAGAAAATATGAAAAATACCCATAGAAGTAGAAAATAATTTCCAATAAGAAACATTAATCTATACAGTCAATACATTGACTCTCTGTCAAATGAAACCTTGAAAATTTAATAAATGTGACAACCGATCATGCTTTGGAGCAAACCCTCATTCGATCATCCAAAACTGAGTGATTGGAATAGCTAGTTCTTCAAATGCTTTCCTAAAATGGCTGCTACTATATAAATAAATCTTCCATCAAAGATATTCTGTTCAAGTATGTTGACATTATTATGGATATCACTGGAGATTGTGAAGAAAGTCATCCAATGAAGTAAAACAAGAATAATGAGAGGTGAGAATGATTTCCAGAAGCATAATCTTCTCAAGAGAACATAACATTTTTCTTCAAGACTCTGATGGACAACAGAATCTGCATAATGTTATCAATAGTCTGGAAGCAAGTGAAGAAGTGTGTGATTCTCTTTTGAACGTATAGAAAGAAATAGTTATTCGGTCTCCAACGATTTTTATCTGAACATAGTTGTGGCAAATTGTAAAAGTGTATTCTCACCTATAAAAAGAAACAGAGTTCTTTCATTCTCCACGATGCAATCAAACAAAAATCCTAGTCTTAGTTAATTCTAGAACAAAAAGATCTGATCTCTGTATTTTTACTAGGTAGCTGTTTAAAGATAATTCAGCATTGAAGTTTTAGTGCAGCATGCATTTCTACAATAACCGCAATCTCTGTCAACATCTGATGGATATTTGAAAAAAAACTCTTAATCTCACTTGGCCCATAAAATTGTAAGTGAAACTAGTTGTGGATTTGACTAAATCCCTAAATATCGTTGACAAATTCGCATAATGATGACATGGCTCTCCTGAATTCAACTCCTACTTCACTTTTCAAAACTTCAATACGCTGCAAGATTATGGAAACTTTGTGATGAGAAGAGTTATGAAAATTCTCAATAAAGATGGAGTGATACAGGTGGACATAGCTTTTCATGTCTGTGGTCTAAAATCAAACAAAGGTAGTGAACATATTAGAAGCAGCAGAGTAAAAGAATCACTCCAATAATATGCTCTCCAAACCATCGAGACTTGATTTCTAAATCTGTGGCAGAGATTTATTAATGTGACATGCAAGAATCTATAAAGGAATAATCCATACGTTAGCTACGTGCAGGAATACATAATTCATTCATTTGTGGATAAAATTACAAATCATATAAATATGTTTGGGAATGAAAACAGGCATGGCCCAAAACTATTCGAATCCCAAATTTTGATACTGAATAACTTGTTACCATTTCAAAACAGTCTACCATAAACAGTCTACAAAACGGGAATACCATAATGGATGAATCAATCAAAAGTTAGTGAATATCATTATAATAATACTGTTAGAAATAATATGGATGAATATTTAAATTTTCATTTCATTTTGATTTGACACATATCTATTATTATATTGGATATAATTTCTCAAAAGTTCACGACAAACTGAAGATTCACGAAAGATTAACATTTCCATACTAAACTTAATCATTATGATAATGAATGAATGATGAATTCCATTTCCACCATGAAGAACTAAGAAATTCCACAAATATTTCTTGGAAATTAACTGACCACTATATCAAGTAAGCGTGGCCAGTGTGCAATTAATATATAATTTAGCCTGCAGCGCATCACAATAAATTATTTGAGATAAAAACAATAGAACATAAACATATATGAATATTATCTTTATTCTATCCTAATATATTTCTTGAAACCCAAGTTTCGTTCATTTCAAACAGTCATTCTTAGTTTCTTTGCAGAATGAGATGAAGTTTGTAATTTTGACCATAATTAGTATATTATGATGAGAATTATCAATTATTAAGCTTGAGAGTTGAAAAATCGTGTTCAGCGACCGAAAATACATAAGATAGCGTTCCTGAAATACATAATTTGAATGCATAGACTAGTAGAGCGATGCGATAGACAGGCCATTACGCGCATTAATCATGGGGGAGGACCGCGCTGCAGCGTAACAGTGCTACTTATCCCCCTCCCACCGCCGCATCTATGATCGTAACCCTCAAACTATATATATCATTGGATTCAGCAAGAACGGCCTACAACGTTTATGGGAGCCTTTTCCTCTAAGTCGGCTAATTACTTGAATATTCGAGAAATAACAAAAAGTCCATAATAAAAAAATACACTTTTCGAGATATTTTATTTTTTTACGGAAAAACTATGTGATTTATCGCAAAAATGTATAGGACCACATTGAAAGCCAGTTATGTGTACATAATATTGAGAAAAAATTAAAAGCTGTACTATGAATAGTAACTGCAGGACAGGCGATTTTATAAACGCGCGTTTTTTACAACTTACCCCCCTCCCCCCCAAGCTGTCGACCACCCTGGGACGTGACGACATCGAGTTTCATATACACTAAAGACCCCCTAACAATAATCCGAAGTCAAATTCTCTGCCTCTCTCATGTATGCTCAATGTAAGCCAGCGCCTGGACTACTACTCAAACATCAATACTAACATCACCATATTAAATGTGAAAAGCAAAGGACATCAATTAAATACAATAGAACAATTTTAAATTTATTAAGTCACCATCCTTGACAAAAATAACATATTGAATGAACAAGAAAACTTTAAATCAAACAAACTTCTTGACTACATAATGAAACCAAACCCAAATATTCTTCCTAACCAAAAAATATTCCCAACCATCCATTGTTGAAAATGGACACTTGCCGTTCAAAAGTACTCCAGTAAACAATTAAGTTGCTTATCAACTTAATAATGACTGAACGTGGTTGTAAAAAAACATCAAAACCGTGTGTTCATACATCACAGCTCAGAATGGATCAACAAACCATCAACTAAAAAACCTTCTTGATATTATTGATGAAGAGACAATAAAACCATTAAATTGTTGTAATTTCACTTTTTGTGTAGTTGAGAAGTTTATATTGTGGTAATTATTCATATTGAATGAAAAAGACTAAGAAAATGTCAAAAACCATAGATTTAAAGACCGGTTTCGGTTACTACACCATTGTCAATCTCCAACCAATTGTTTATCAGAGATTGACAATGGTGTAATAACCGGAACCGGTCTTTAAATCTGTAGTTTTTGACAATTTCTTAGTCTTGTTCATTCAAAATTGTTGTAATTATTTATTGCTTATTTAGATTGTGATTTTATTGATATCCATTGCTATCTTAACAACTTGGCACAAACTTTCTAAATCAAATAAATGTAATACTGGAGTAGATGATAATCGAGTTAATTACATTATTCACAACAAATGAATCCATGATTGTCATGTAATACTTAATATATTTTATTTTTGAAGCTGAGGATAGCTTCACACTCAGAGGGGAGAAGTTACATCTGGCAGCCCCCTATATAATGCTGATGTAGTGGTGCATTGTTATTACTAGATATTAGTTGAGTCAATTTTTCAAGTCAGTCTGTTGCCAGAGCTCATAGAGCGCATATCGCCTGTAATCTTGATTCGGTCTATTAATATGTTGAAATAAAAAATTCTCTTCAAAAGCCGGTTGGTTATTCGCTTATAACAGTTCATTAACTTAATATCAAACCTGAGGATGGCAACCCAACCAAAAGATCTCGTACCATTCAAACGAAAAACTTGAAAAATATAGTGATAATCTTCAATTTATAAATAATTCTCTTTAAAAGCCGGTTGGTTATTCGCTTATAACAGTTCATTAACTTTATATCACAACCTGAGGATGGCAACCCAGCCAAAAGATCTCGTAACATTCAAACAAAAAACTTGAAAAATATAGTGCTAATCTTCAATTTATGAATAATTATCTTTCGAAGCCGGTTGGTTATTCGCTTATAACAGTTCATTAACTTGATATCACAACCTGAGGATGGCAACACAGCCAAAAGATCTCGTACCATTCAAACTAAAAGCTTGAAAAATATAGTGATAATCTTCAATTTATCAATAATTCTCTTTAAAAGCCGGTTGGTTATTCGCTTATAACAGTTCATTAACTTAATATCACAACCTGAGGATGGCAACCCAGCCAAAAGATCTCTTACCATTCAAACCAAAATCTCCAAAAATAGAGTGCTAGTCTTTATTTTATTCATAGTCGAATATAGTGAATTCATAGTCGCAGTCCAAGATGCAATACAAAATTGCTGAGTAGAAGATGTTTTATGATATAAAAAGAGTACGGTACTTATTTTATTTCATCATGAGAAAAAATTACCTTCGGTTATACGATTGGTGTGAGTCATGAATGAAGTTAGACTACTGGTAGGTAGCTTGCAAACAGTAGATGGCAGATAGGGCAGAACAAGAGGTAATGAATGCTATTCTAAGCACTCATCCATCCCCAACACTTGAATCATTTTTGAAACCGTCAAACTACACCCAAGTGTAGCCAAATAGAATGCTGCAGAAATTTGAAAAATGGTGAAAACTGTAACTGTCATTGCTATAAATGAATGGCCATTCATTCATCATAGCGGGGTGAAAACGCCATTTCACATAACTATGATTTTGGAACTACAATCAATGAAAATCTAAACTAAACTAACTTGAATACAAATAGTGACTAGTAAAATTGAATAGACAAGTTACCACAATATCTTATGATTCCTGTGCGCTTTTCATCAATTTTAATGACTGGATATATAGATAGAAGATAATGAATTACTTTCAACAAAAGTACATCATTGCCTTCACAATTATCACTACCATTGATTAAATTACCAAGTAACAAACAAACATGTAAGAGATGATCTCTTAAACATTTGAACAGTTTGCTCAGTGAAAGTTTGAACTAAACCGGAACAGCTGCCGATTTAAACTAGAAATGTGCAACCTCATATTGCATGAATGCTCATTGGGGAAAGAGCATCATGTAGTAATGTTTAGACTTAAGGCCTTGGAGGAAGGAAGGTGTGGAGGAACGGTTAGGAAAGGGAAGTGTAGATCAGAAATTCAGAGTCGGCCATCTTGCATACACAAAACATTGATTTTGTCATGCAAGTGTGTGTTAATTGAAGTCGTAATAATTTGGCTTATATCATGAATTTTTGAAAAAAATATTATCATGGTTGCGTGTGCAGCTTATGGTTGTACAAATCGCCAAGGGAAAACCTAACATCACTTTCCATATGTAAGTAAATTATCTATTACGAATCATAGTAGCCTACTCTACAAAACTAGCCCATAGCAAAAATTCATTATTTCTGCTGCCTTTTTGCTGCTTTTTAAAAAGGCTTAGGCTTTTTTTTACATTTTATGACCAACCATATTAACTAAATCCTCAAAATTGCTTTATTACAGTCATTAAAGGAGTGACCGTATCCGAGTGGGCTAAGCGCTGGCTTGCTAACCCTAGATTTTTTACTTGTTTACAAAATTACGTACTTAGGTTACTATTAAGTCTAGTTAACTTAAAAAAATTACTTTGAATAATATGTTGAAAATATACGTCTCTTTATGAGAGTGAACGATCGAGTATTGTTGGAAGTTAAGTAAGAGAACTATTCAAGATTGAATCTGTTTTTTGCTTATAAGAATTCAAATAATAGCGCTTGAAGGTGTGTATGCCAAGATGGCGAACGCACTACACTTCCAATGCATGGGAAGCATAGGTAACTGTTCCTCCACACCTTCCTTCCTCCAAGCTTAAGGCACAAAATTCAATTCCAATACACATGTCTCCTGTCTCCTCAACTTGGGGAACAGATATTATTCATAGCTGCAGAAGTAGTATTTGTAGAAAATATCATTTGTAGATTTTGGTCTCTCTTAAGGTGCGTACAGATTTACGCGCCGCGAACATGAGCTATTCACTTTTAATCAGCTGATGCCAAGCTTTTATTACTGTATCTTGGTCTAAGCATCGTTTATAAACGCGGCCCCATTGCGAGCTAAAAACAAACTTGGAAAACCTTGAGATCATATGAATAATATGAAACATTACTTCAAATACTGAACTTTCAAAAATTAAATTAGCACACGTGTGTTGTCTTATTTCCACTGTAATTATCAATACTAAGGCTCAACTCAAACTAGCTCGACTCAAATCGTACGACTCCAGTCGAGGATACTCCAGTCTCTCGACCTCAACACTTTTTGCTCATTGTCACTACTTCAGTTCCATGCTACTGCAATTCTAACCTTACTTTCTAGTAGTTCTGTGAACAGTAGACCTCACGCAGTATTCTCATCCACAAGTACCTGGTTGAAAACTATAGACCTTATGGAAATACAGCAATAGACTGGCTTCTCCACACATCTGTGTAATCACTTGTCAGCTGATTTATGATGAATAATTCTATAGTCTGATTTTTACTCTAATATTGGCGTATGAAGGAGGCTCCTTTTTCCTTTTATATTATCCTTGAAATGCAAAATTTCCAAAAACCTTGTATATACGTCGACGCGCAATAAAAAAAGGAACATACCTGTCAAATTTCATGAAAATCTATTACCGCGTTTCGCCGTAAATGCGCAACATATAAACATTCGAACATTCAAACATTAAGAGAAATGCCAAACTGTCTACTTGAATCTTAGACCTAACTTCGCTCGGTCAATTAAAAATGTAAGATCCAATTCGTCACTACTTTGCATGTAACAAATAATTATTGTCTTATCTAATTCTTATTATTGACTTATCTAAGATGATAAAACATCATTTTCATAAAACATAACCATCATCATAAAATGGACGGGCTACGAACTCAAGTCGAGGCTCGAACAACATGTCGAGTTGATGCTCGAGTCAGTGTTAACAGTCGTGATATCGCGGAGACTAGAATCGACTGGTCTCAGTGTCGCCATTTGAAAACACATGCTGCGTCGAGAAGAGACTATAGTGAGGTCCACGTTATAATGGCAGTGGATAAAGATAGAAAAATAGCAATGCCGATTCTCTGAATTAATTAATTATATTTCTACACTGTCGAAAACATAATTGGCATCGTTTTGGACCTAGAAATGGATAGTACCACCAGCTTTGTCGAATGATAGACAAGGATAGCAAAATCAAAGTTGATCAAATACTGCCATTATAACGTGGACCTCTCTATAGAACAAGAACAACCACTATATGATACAGTATCAACTCAACTTGATACACAACATCATAATTTGATACAAAACAGGATAGAGCTATCTGCTTTGTGGAATGATAGACAAGGATAGCAAAACCAAAGTTGATCAAATACTGTCATTATAACGTGGACCTCACTATAGAGTCTCAGTATCTTCTCGATTTGAGTCGCGTAAGTGTGAGTTGAGCCTAAATATTCAATTAAAATATAGTTTAAAAGGTACTAGGTACATGTAAATGACTGGATATAGTATTAAAACTAAAAAATGAAAACGATACCAGTTGATGAACCGTTGTAGGTCCATGATGAGTATGATGCTGAAGCTGATGATGATGATGACGATGTTGCCAATATCGATGACAACAGTTGATGATGATGTAGATGATGATGAGAATTTGCCAATACTGATAAAATGTATACAATGTTGATGGAGATGTTGATGATATTACTCGAGGAATTCCTCAGTTGACGCCATAGTAGCTTCAACTAGTAGTGTGAAATCGAGTTCTGCTAAACTGGCTGGAAAACAAAACAAAACAAAGAATTATTTATTCATTCACAATACTATAATTCGAAGTAGCATATATTATTAATTCACCTTTTGGCTTTCATGGCACAAAAAAGTTTACAAATCTGGAAAATCTAGACTTATAGGGCCGGTTTCCGAGCTCGGGATTTTAGATAAGTTCTAGACTTTAAACAGCTGGAGTCAGAAAATTAGCTTTCCAAAACGGGGCGTAGTCGCAGTTTTTATAACAGTAGTTGCAGTTTTTATTTTCTCATTTCTATAATTGGAAACGTTTTTCCTTAACGAAATTGAACATTTCTAAATAATTAAAAATATCTGATACTTCACACTATTTTCTCTTTATTTTATTTTGTGTTTAATCATAGAGAAAAATAGCATTAGTAGATATCCCATGGTATAGGACGTTTATGTCGTAGCTTTTACTGTTATCTCAAGCCGACAGTCCACGTAGTTCTTTCCCGTGAAGCTTTATGACGCTGGTAGTCTCTCATATTGTGCCGTTCATACACTCTTACCCGGTCAAAACAGTAAATATCGACAATAATCGACAGTAATCGGCTTGAGATAACAGTAAAAGTTGCGACATAAACGCCCTATACCATGAGATATCTACTTACGCCATTGTTTCTCTATGGTTTAATACACAAATTAGTTTCTGTACAAGCCTGGCAAATCTTGTTGAGAGCTATTTGAATTCAAGAGTGCAGTATGTTAAGGTGCGTACAGACTTTCGCTCTGCTCCGCAACCGAACGTCACTCCAGCAGAGCGATTGATGATCGACCGGGGAGCAACAGTGGTTCGACCGGGGAACGCGAGAAGATCTAACATCTTTCGTAACGTTCATGATGGGTGCGTGGGCGGTGCGACTTTGGTTCGATGGAGGAACGAGGGCGGTACGAGGGCGGTACGAGGGAGGAGCGTGCTCGGTGCGGGTTGGAAGAGCGTATATGTGTACGCAGCTTTAGAGTACATAATTTCAAGTCTAGAACTTTTAACTGTACATCTGGGGTGCCTCAGGGTTCTAACCTTGGACCACTTCTCTTCCTTCTATTCATTAACGATCTCCCTGCTGTCTTTGATGGTTCATCCTGTCTGATGTATGCAGATGATGTGAAGCTGTACAAAGCGATTTTGAGCCCTGATGACTGCCTTAGCCTTCAAATGGATGTTGATAAACGAAGTGTATGGTGTATGAATAATGGCCTTAGAATAAATATAGCTAAATGCAAAACTTTATCATTTTCCCGGCAGGTAGCTTCACACAGATGTATCTATAGTATTGATGGTATACCGTTGGAGGGGGTAGTCTTTTAAGGACCTGGGTGTGATTTACAGCTCTGATTTTACATTCAATAAACATATAGACCTTTTGTGTAGTAGGGCCAATCAGCAGATGGGGTTTATCCTGAGAACATGTTCACCTTTCAATGATGTCTCACCCATAATTTCTGTATAAATCTCTTGTCCGAAGTATTCTTGAGTATGCGTCTGAAATTTGGAACCTTATTGTAATGATCAAGTACTACTTTTGGAGCGTTTACAAAATAAATTTTTAAGGTACATTTACTTCAGGAAATTCAATTTCAATTGTCCGTTTGACTTTCCTCTGCCACTCTGAGAAAATGTTTCAATTGAAATCATTAAAAACAAGACGAGATGTTAAGTCTTTAATTTTCCTTCATAGCTTATTAAATAATAAAATAGATTCCCCATATTTTCTTTCATATGTCAATATCTATATATCTACCATATCACGTCGCTCCACTTTCTCTTTTTTTGTGCCCCGGTCCAGAACTGTGAGTCACTATAATTCTCCGGTCACAGAATTCAAAGACTTTTCAACTGTTCCTTTGGGCAACTGGACATCTTCTGGTTCTCTCGTGAAAAATTTTATAGAATATTAAACAGTCTATTGTGAGATATCCTTGCTCAGTCGTGTTGTCGAATATTTGTTGCTGTATATAGGTGTGTATCTATTGCACTATGTATGTACTCGTACTTCTTACTCATTCTGTTGCTTCATTGGCAGGTATCAGTCCTCTGACATTCATTTGTTAGTTTTATCCATTCTTTGTAACATTTTAATTTTAATTTTAGAACCTTTTCATTTCTATATTCCGTTTTATAATTATTTTATTGTATACATCTATTTTTTCCTTCTCTTGTATTTCTATAGTTTTTTTTTCTTTTAACAATATTGCAATTGTAAGTTACTTTGTTCATTGTATTTTCATTGTATAATAATCTAGTATTGTTGTATTTGTGAAGGAGACACATTAGGGGTAACCTGTTGTCTCCATAAATAAATAAATAAATAATTTTCTAGTTTTTTTTTGAAAATTTAATTCAAACGTGACTGTGACAACAACTATGACTACGCCCCGTTTTGGAAAGCCAATTTTCTGACTCCAGCTGTTTAAAGTCTAGAACTTAGCCAAATCCCGAGCTTGGAAACCGGCCCTTAGTTATTAAACCATAATTCGAATGGTAACCTGAAACGTAACCTGACGGTGATTGATACGTATTAAGTCATGGTCCCGAATGCACAAAAATTACTTTAAATTCCTGTTAAATTATAATCACAATTAAAAGCCACGATAACAAATCAGAACAGCCATTTTTTGGGAAAATGAATAACGATTAAACGCAATGAGAACCAATCAGAAATAGTACTTTACGTAACAAGTCCGGTAACGATAATTTACCGCATAAGTATGATTGTTTCTGCCTGAAACGTAGTTGAGGGCACAATTATCATACGAATGCGGTAAATACGTTACCGTACAAGTTATGTACAATATTTTTTGTCATACTTATCTGAGAAAGAATAATATTGCTGAGAAACAGAAACCATTACCTGCTGCTGCTCGAGCTACTGCATTCTATAAACATGACCTTGCCTGTAGCGCCTAGTTCATAACAGACAGGACCTTCGAGCTCAAATAAAAAATATAAAAGCCTAAATTACAAGATTCAGATGAGTTCTTATAACTTGAAACTCCTTAAATGAGTTCTTTAATATTTGAGTTGGTATATTATTACTCAGATGTTATTAGGACTCAGTAGAGTCCTAACATACTCGACTGTAAAGAGAACATATGATCTCTTTACAGTATAGTATGCTGTAATGAAAATCACATGTTTTCTTGTTCTGCAAACAGCTGTTTACCGGCTTGATTTAATGCATAGAAAACAGCTGCAATTGAGTATGACAAAAAAAACATTTTTGAAAAGAAGCTTTTCTGATTGGTTCTCGTGACATTCAATCACGATTAAAATTCAGCAGACTTTTGTGCAACCAGACCATGGAAACATTCATAGCATTGCAATTTAGAAGAGTATGTGACATAGCCTACATTGGAGTGAGGTCCACGTTATAATGGCAGTGGAGAAAGAAAGGAGAACAGCGTTGCCGATTCTCTGCCTTGCCACTGCCTTCCATGAAAGATAGCTGATTTCGGTATATCTGATGTGATATTGACTGTTATTTTGTGTTAAAAATGATCAATTGCAATTCGTCACAAAAATATAATGCTTAATGCTTTAATAATAAATTTTCATAATTGAGGTCAAATATCTTAATTATGTTTCTACATTTTTGAAAAACGATCTAGATACGTTGCGGAGCAAGAAAAGGATAGCGCTATCTGGGGCCTGTTTCACAAAGGAACAAGCATTGTTACCAACCATGGTTACGGACAAGTACTTGTAGTTACAAGTTTACAAGTACTCACGTTTCACAAAAATTTATGATCTACAAGTTTACAATTTTACAAGTGCTCCAATAGTAAACATAACCTATTTTGATGATAATTTCCTTTTTTTCATGCTTTAAAAAAGTTATATGTACTTTTTAATAATTACTTTGAAATTATCTGAAAGCAATGTTTTTTGTACAGCCCACTTCCTTTATTGTTGAATTTGTAACCTACACAGTATGTATACTATATATTATGACTACTGTGTACATATACTATTGAACACATAACCTATGAGGTAACACATTAATGACTATTTTGGAGATTAATTTAATTTTCCAATTATATATTTTCAAAATAATAAATTATAGGGAATTTTTTAATATAAGAAATATTATGAATGTTTTAAATAATTTTTGTCATAGTCATTCAATTTCAGCTGTTTTACATCCATGAAATCAAGCCGGTTAAACAGCTGATTGTAGAACAAATTAACATATGATTCTTATTACAGCATACTCTACTGTAATAAAATCATATGTTTTCTTTACAGTCGAGTATGTTTCCTAGTTCCAAACTTGGAGCAGCAAATCTGCCGCCTTTTAGCGCTCTAGGTGGATGTTTTGTCAACTACAATCAAGAAATTCCTGATTCGAAACTTGTAAACTAGGTTATGTTTATAGAATGCATGTAGTAATGTCAGCACAAGCAGGTAATGTTTTCTGATTCTCAATTATTCTTTTCTAGATTATTATGACAAAAAATAGTGTAAGTTACTTGGACGTGAATGTCTTTTGCAGTGCTTGAATGAAATTCTAGTCTCGGCTAACGCCTCAACTAGAAACATCATTCTCGCCTGCAAAACGGCCCTTCCCGTCCTTGTGACTTAAGATACACTATTAGATTAATGATCACTTGTAAAACCTTTACATAGCTTTCCACTTCGGTAAAAATTTCATAGTTATGAACAAGTCATTTTTACAAAAATTGTTGGCTACAATGAAAATCTTTGTGAAACAGGCAAAATAACTTGTTCGTAACAAGCAAATCACTTGTAAACTTGTAAACTACAAGTTTGCAATTCTTCTTTTGTGAAACGCTTGTAATCAGCTGTTCTCCAAAACCATGGTTGGCAACAAGACTTGTACCTTGGTGAAACAGGCCCCTGCTCTGTCGAATGTTAGCCAAGGATAGCAACCCCTTGTTCTTTTTTAGGTACCTTCTCCATTACGGAGGTTGGCTAACATCATGGCTATTCTTACTCTGTTTACTGCTGCTGGGAAGAGGTCCTGCGCAACACCAAGGTTAATCAAATACTGCCATTATAACGTGGACCTCACTATAGTACAATATTACTCTTAGTGCCGGTTGCACAACAGCCGGTTTAATTTTAACCGTGATTAATTCCACGAGAACCAATCAGAGAAGCCGTCTTTTCAAAACGCCTTCTCTGATTGGTTCTTATGAAATTAATCACGGTTAAAATTTAACCCGCTGTTGTGTAACCGGGCCTTAAAGGTACTCTGACTGGTACTCTTTCAAGGTTTAATTGTTAATCATTGAAAAGAAAATTCATGATTTAGGAATTATTTGAGCCTTTAAAGGCATGCAACTTTTGCTTATAATCTAATAATCACTATCCTGTGGTAGGAGAGGCGATACAACTGAAATACAGGGCGTTCCAAAATGTTCTTTGGGGTTACGAAAATTCACTACAGGAAGGCTATTCCACTTACCTAAATGAAACTTGTACGTGCAGATGCAGGGAATCAGACAGCTTTATCAACATCTATTAAAGTTCAATGTATGCTCCTTTGGTGACAAGGGATACGTCAACACAAAAGTCTAGCCCAAACACGCCCCAGCATGTCTCTTTCGATAGAGGTGACCACATTGATTATGCGATCCTTCAGCTCAGCAACATCATTCGACATTGGTGGAGTGAAGACCTTGGCCGATATGAATAAAATCAGAGCAAATGCTCATGAGCAAGAGCATGGAGCATGAGGTTTTGCTCATGAGAAAAAGGTAGAAGCAAAAGCATTTGCTCATTTTTATATGAATAAGCTTTACCTTATACTCTTACCTTATGCTCCTGAACTCTGGAGCAAATGCTCACGTATTTTAAAGATTTTTCATCAGCTGATTCGCTTTTGTAGCCTTACTTTGTTTTTATAGCTCACGGAAACGCTGAATATGCAAGTAGGGTGCACTGCTTGTGTTTGCGTCGTCTGCTCTGTTTTCTATTTATGAATAGAGTTTTAGGTTAGTTGAGTTTAGAATTTGAAATAATAGCGTGAAAAAATGTCATCTCTATAATAATCTTCAGCATATTCTTATAATATCAATAGCTTCTTATAATCGTCTACACTCTCATCTTCTTAAATGCCTATTCCTATTTTGTGATGGCTATCTTTATAACAGGTAGCTATCTTTTGTATTCATTCTTTTGTAGGATAATGGTGATATATATCATGGTTGAATCTAAAAAGAGTTTTATAGTTCTCATCTATTGGTTGCCATCGTATCTGGTATAGTTTCCTCTTCCTCATACGAATTAGTTGAGCCATTTTACTATGAGCAAAAGGTGATAAGCTGCTCTAGACTAGACTCACCTTATTTGAAGCATTTGCTTCAAAAGTTGAGCAAATGCTCTAGTTTATTCATACAATATTGAGCAAAAGCTTTTACTTTTGAGCAAATGCTCAAACTATTTTTTTTTTATTAGCATGAGCAAAAGGTTTTGCTCACGTTTATTCAGAGAAAATTAAGCAAATGCTCCTTATTTTAGAAGTATAAGCAAATGCTCAACTTTATTCATATGGCCCCTTGTCTTTCACATAGCCCCAGAGAAAGAAGTCACATGGCGTGAGGTCTGGTGATCTTTGTTACCACAGCAAAAGTCGTTGGTCTTCCTCAGACGCGTGTCCTATCCAGCGTCGAGGCAGTGTGTTTCAAGGTACACAATCGAACCTCATTATGAAAATGGACAGGACAACCGTCTTGCTAAAATGAAGTCATAAAATGAAGCTGAG
>NC_052505.1:97794139-97854497 GCF_014356525.2 Nilaparvata lugens | reverse complement strand
CCGAATCAGTCCCGGAATCCCGGGATTGATATTGGATAATCCCGAAATACCGGAATTGGAAATCAGTCCCGGGATTGACATCCCTAGTGGTACATCATTTTTTAGGCCCTTCTAAAACAAGAAAGTTGACATCAATTAAAATATGCTATGATACTTTTATCCAAAATGGCGTCTTATTGAAGTTTTTGTTTTTAAAAACATAATTGATAAAATTCAATCAGTCGCCATTTTGGATAAAAGTATCATAGAACCTTTTTTCATTGATGTCATCTTTTATCGTTTTGAAAAAACCTTCAAAATGATGTATCGCACATGGGTGTTTACATACAAAATATTTGAGTTACAACCCCTCATTTCTTTAAAAACTAAAACTTCAATCAGCCCCCATTTTGGATACAAGTATCATAGAACAATAACTTATACTGAATGTTACATTATTATATCTACAACAGTCTTCAACTTATTGAAGGGTTCCCATACATATGACTCACCCTTGTATATTGATATTGCATGGAAATAAATTAATATCTATAGTAAAGTCTTCATTATAATATCGTCTGGATCCGATTAGATATACAGAGTGTCTCAAAGCCGAACTTCCAACCATAACTTCTCAAAAACATGAACATTTTCACAATATTTTATAAATGAATAGTAAGTTCTCTAATAAATTCAAGGCCCCTATATGTTCTTCTTCTTCCACAAAGAGCTGTTCTGTGAAACTGTGAAGCATAGTCTCCTCCTCTTCTTGTATTGTATGTTAAGTGAAAACAATAAGTGAATACAATGTTGACAGTTTCCCCCTCCTCTTGTGAAACCTTCCCACTCACCCTTGTGACACTCATCTTGTAACAAAGACAACCAATTAGAAAGTCACATTCAAGACTGAGGACCGATTGCACAAAAGCCGGTTAAATTTTAACTGTGATTAATTTCACGAGAACCAATCAGAGAAGGTCTTTTTGAGAAGACGGCTTCTCTGATTGGTTCTCGTGGGATTAATCACGATAAAATTTAACCGGCTTTTGTGCAACCGGCACTGTACTAATTATCGCTGTGGTGCTCTCCTAAAGATAAAACCAAACAACTTATCACTTGGTGTTTGTAAAGCCAGTCAGAGACCGGGACATCTATTTGCTTCTCCCAACTATTTAGGAGAAAGGGATCCTATGAGACCCTACTAAACCTTGTCGCATTTAGAACGCCCCCTGTGGTACAATCATTGAACTAGACCGGGAGATGAAGCCAGAACAAACATTGCGGTGAATTCATGTAACGATCTGCTTGCCACATTTTAGCAGCTCAACTCTATCTGGCAAGCAACTGAGAATTGTCAATTGTAGCCTAGAATGTGGATATAGTGAGACAAGCGCTCAGTTGTACAAAAGGCTGTTAAATTTCACTTTAGAAACTACGAGCGTCACGAAATAGCTTCACGAAATGGAACTACAAGGCTTATCAGCTTGAGTTAACATTGAAAATTGGAACTTAAACGCCCTATACCATGGGATATCTTCATGTACTTTCGATAAAATACTATTTTGGTCAGACTTGATGTTTCCAGGTTCATGCTACAAACCAACCTCCTCTCCCTTGTGAAACTCATCTTGTATATCCTTCTATGATACGTACAAACAAACTCAATAAAAAAGTATAACATTCCTTGTATATACAAACACAATCAATTCAAGTCACATTCAAGACTGATTAGAACCATACGTTTCAATAATCTATTTAAGATGCACTTCAACCTCTCAGTGTTTCTTAAGATAACATCTTCCCATCCGATTAATGTCAGTTAAAAATGACTCTTATTTTAAGTGCCGCCAACGCTCAGGGATTCTGAGTGCTGCATTTTTCGCAACATACATTAGAGCATGTTTTCAATTAATGTTTCATGTTTGAAAACTGCGTGTGTTTAGTGTATGAGAACTGCAAGAATTATTGAAGAATACAGATGGAATTAAATATAGAATGCATCTATTCAAATGCTAATTAATATATAATTATTATTTAACGAAAATCCTAAATAAAGGCTGTAAATCCCCCCGAAGACTTCTGCTACTGCAGACATTGACAACAGGTTAACAGCTAGATGGAACCCTGATTTTCATCTAGCTGTTAACCCTGTTGTCAATGTCTGCAGTAGCAGAAGTCTTCGGGGTGATTTACAGCCTTTATTTAGGATTTTCGTTAATAATAATTATATATTAATTAGCATTAGATGGAAAATCAGGGTTCCATCTAGCTGTTAACCCTGTTGTCAATGTCTGCAGTAGCAAAGTCTTCGGGGTGATTACAGCCTTATTTAGGATTTTCGTTAAATAAAATTATATATTAATAAGCATTAGATAGAAAATCAGGGTTCCATCTAGCTGTTAACCCTGTTGTCAATGTCTGCAGTAGCAGAAGTCTTCGGGGTGATTTACAGCCTTTATTTAGGATTTTCGTTAAATAATATTATATATTAATTAGCATTAGATGGAAAATCAGGGTCCATCTAGCTGTTAACCCTGTGTCAATGTCTGCAGTAGCAGAAGTCTTCGGGGTGATTTACAGCCTTTATTTAGGATTTTCGTTAAATAATAATTATATATTAATTAGCATTAGATGGAAAATCAGGGTTCCATCTAGCTGTTAACCCTGTTGTCAATGTCTGCAGTAGCAGAAGTCTTCCGGGGTGATTTACAGCCTTTATTTAGGATTTTCGTTAAATAATAATTATATATTAATTAGCATTTGAATAAATGCATTCTCTATTTAATTCCATCTCTAACCTGGTTAGCCGCTATGGCTTCGTATAAAATGAGCGCTGCTATCCAGAAATTGTTAGTTTGGTGTAAGGGTAAGCATTCCTGACTGGCAATTGGGAGGTACCGGGTTCGATTCCCGGGCTGGCAATTAATTTTTGGATAGTAGTTCTCATCGATTTTCCATCTACCTGTTAACCCTGTTGTCAATGTCTGCAGTAGCAGAAGTCTTCGGGGTGATTTACAGCATTTATTTTGGATTTTCGTTAAATAATAATTATTGAAGAATAGTTGCTGTGCATTCAATGCACCCTCATCTTCCTCTTCTCCCTCCCTCCTCACTCACCCACCTCTCTTATTAATAAATCGTTCTCTCTTCAGATGGAAATAAATTAGAAATTGCATTTGTTTAAATACTCATTGATGAATGATTATCATCTATATTATGATAATAATTATAATTGCATGATTATTATTAATAAAGAGCAATTACATATTGATGATTATTATTTCTTCTTGAATGAAAAAAAACTAAGAAATTGTCAAAAAACCACTGATTTATTGATAATTAGAAAGACCGGTTTCGGTTATTACACCATTGTCAATCTCTGATAAACTTAAACTAAATACAAGAGCAGCAGAATTTATACTAGTAGGCGAGTACTGTTATTGGTCGAGGGCATGAACGCCTGCCATTGGCCTAGCTAGGGGAGGAGACTGTCTAGCTAGCCAATGGCAGGCGTTCATGCCCTCGACCAATAGCAGTACTCGCCTACTAGTATAAATTCTGCTGCTCTTGTATTTAGTTTAAGTTTATCAGAGATTGACAATGGTGTAATAACCGAAACCGGTCTTTCTAATTATCAATAAATCAGTGGTTTTTTGACAATTTCTTAGTTTTTTTTCATTCAATATGAATAATTACCACAATATCAACTTCTCAACTACACAAAAAAAATGATTTCTTCTCTCTTCTCAATTATCCTTTTTTTAATTGATCCACCCCTTGAATTGTACAAATAAGTCTAACTAATAACTAATAATTTAATAAAATCGACATTACTAATTAATCTCCCTCCTTATTGACATTAATTGATTTCTCGAACTCTGTAAAATTCGTTTAATTTTAATAGTTAGCGATACTGCCATTTAATGTGAATTAGTGTATAAGCCAGTACACATAGTAAAATTTATTTCTACATTGATAGTGATACAATATAATTCTCAAGTATGAATGATTGGGAAAGGACCAACAGGCTTAAAGCCCAAAACTGTTCCTTTCCCAAATTTAGATAGAAATTGTCTAAACGTACATGAATAAAGAGCTCTCACTCCAACTCTAATTTTAGAATAAAGCATCTATAGAAGTATAGAAGATTTCTCTGCTCTAACTCTCCACAACAGAGTCGCACCAGCTTGAATTTTATTGTTTATGCTTCATCGCTCATGGATACAACTTTTCAAACTTATCTATAATATAATAAAGGAGAGAACTGGCTTATACACATACGGGATAGGAAATTCACGAATGACGCATTATCACGTCTGACAGGCACGGCCCTAGAGACTTTGCCACCCTGGGCGAAATCGGCAAACGCCCCCCCTCCCCCAACACCAGGTATCCCGTCTAATAATTGTTTACTTGGAAATTTGCCCGAAGGTTATCAGCTGTTCAAGTTGAAAATTACATTTAAACAAATATTTGACAAATAATATAAATATTGAGGAATAAGTACAGGCAACGAATGCTCAAATAAAGGTACACAATAAGAAACATAATTAAGAGGGTAGTTCTAAATCAAGAGACTGTAAGAGAGTATTAGCCCACCTTATGGACTTAACATGGAATAACTAAATAACTAGATGTAGGCCTACCGGTATTATACAGAGTGGGTGGATTAGGCCTATTTAACTTGCTAAGTAATTAAAACTACAATTGCTACAACACGAGTTTGTTCAACACACCTGTTTAATTAAGTGGAACTCGTCTGACCTTTGCATAGAAAAATTCCTTCTCCAGTTCTTCAAGATCTAGGGACTGAGCTACTTTATGTTCGCTAGACCACTTAGACGTTCCTGGGACATTGTTGATCTTAGATATATGTCTTCATTAGCTTGAGTTTGGAAAAGCTTCTTATAAAATTTTACTATTCACATTGAATATTATGAATTTATTATTTATTTGCATTTAAAAATTTCCCGTTCCTTAAAATTTGCCGCCCCCAAAAATCGGCCGCCCTGAGCGGCCGCCCGGTCTGCCCACCCCTGGGGCCGGGTCTGACGTCTGAACTACTGGACTGATTAACTTAAAATTCTGCGTATAGATTCTTTATTCACCGAGAATGGTTATAGGCCTATTTTCAATTCTTCATGATTTCATTACGTCAAGTTTTTAGTTTGTCAAGTTTCTAATTAGACCCTTGCGGAGCACGGGTTACCTTCTATCTATATATATTATATAATATATATATATATATCTATATAATATATATAGATTATATATATATAATATATATATATATATATGAAAATGAAAATGAATGTTTGTTTGTGAGTTAGTTTGTTAGTTTGTTTGTTCCCTATATACTCAAAAACTACTCGACAGAACGGCATGAAACTTTGGGAATATGTTGTGTGAATATTGGGGATGGTTTCTGACCAGAAATTTTAATAGGGGGCTAATAATAATTATATATCAATCCATTTCACAGACCTATGTTTTCGAAATTGTCGGCTGAGCGGCTAACGTAGATCGGGAAGATTATCATGATTCAAGATCATGTTGTGATAACACGATTTAGCATCTAAACTTACCAGCTGTAATAAACACGTCACTCTGTGATAAAATTGATTACTGGTATTAAAACGGTAGTTTTAAGCACTTAGGAAGTCCGTATTTAGATGTAAATGAAAATATGTTAGATAAATTTCATGTTTCACCAAATAAAGTCAAGTGTGACATGAGATACATTGACTTTTTGGCGGTACGAAGTTCGCCGGGTAAGCTAGTTTCTGTATGAAAAACAAACACTTATGTGTAAACATGCGTTTTCTTAACCAAAAACATCATTCACGCATCATATGATTACTCAGCGTAGTGATTCATAATATTAACAGTCATTAAATTAATACGCATGAGTTTCATTAGCCTATTTACATGATTCTTCTATCAGCTCGTATGACAGGATGTATTCAATTCGACAACATGGTCTATGCAGAGTTGACAATTTTAATACATTCGGTAATATTGAATCGCAGAGAATGATTCAAATTTCGCACAATTTGGCATTTTCACGGACATTTTCTTCAAATATCAACTTATTCTATACAGACTGTAATCACATTAAATTTGTGATCTAAAACGGACAAGAGTACCGTTCTCATCACAGTGTGATAGTGTCCATGTATATATACATTAAAGTGAATCACCACTCCTTAAGAATGAATCATTAATTTTCAATCACTTCCACGATCTAATAAGTAAATCAACAACACTTGAAAATGAATCAGTTTCCAATCTACTCCACAATCCAATTGTTTATTCCCCCCCAAGTTCATTACACCACTTGAACGTATGAATGGGCAGAGAAAACAGCTGAGCAGAGCGTTGGCAATTTTACAGAAAGTCTTTCTATTTCGGGCCAACTCTTTTTTGAACCTTCACTCGTGTTATAATCATCATCAGGTGAACGTTTAACGTGCTAAATGTCATTACTTCGTTGAATAATAATTGTGTCTTACGTCAATGTTGAAAACGCAAATTCATTTTTGATGTATGAGTGATTTGGTTTGAAGGTGAATAATCAATTTATCAAATAATCAATTTATCGGATAATCGAGTTGACTAGTTTCAAAACTCGTTAACTCCAACCAAACTTTTTTCCACAAAGGGAAAAAACTGTGGTTATAATATTATACAAGGCAATAGCAGTTTGGTAATATTTCTATAAAATGTAAAAAAATACTTTTATTGATGTATCAGGTCATAATTACTTTATGACCGATCATTTTTATAATTTACTCTTTAACTCTTTATATTTACTTTTACAACTCGATTATCCGATAAATTGATTATTCATCAATTACTTTTATTGATGTATCAGGTCATAAACCATTGATGTAGAATTTTTCAGTGATTAAAAAAAACAAATGCACATAAAATCAGTTTATCCATAATTATTACAACATCGAGTGATAAGAAGAATATTGTAGTGGGGTTTTATTAGGCTAAAGTGTGATCAAGAGCAAGTCAGTTCATTCAGTGTTTGGTCAAACTATTTGTGTGATTGAAGGAATTTTAAATAGCAGCAATTTAAGGTCAGTAGAGAAAAGCTTTTCGTAATTTTCTGTATAATGTGTTTACATCAATATATTAGGTCTATTTGAGCATTTCTTTATTTGAGCATGGAATCAAGAAACTTATTCAGGAGTTGAAAATAAAATGTCAGGTGAAGCAATTCAAGATTAATAGAAAAGGATTTTTCCACTAATATAAGTTTGTTTATATGAATTTATTTGTCCATTTCAGCATTTGTTCATTTGAATATGGAATCAAGATAATTATTTAGGAGTTCATAATAAAATGTAAATTGGAGCAGTTAAAGGTTAGTAGAGAATAATTCTTTTCCCACGTTTTTTCTAAGATAAGTTTGTTTATATAAATTTATTTGTCCATTTTATCATTTGTTCATTTGAACATGAAATCAAGAGAATTATTCAGGAGTTAATAATAGAATGTAAGGTGGAGCAATTAAAGGCTAGTAGAGAAGGGGTTTCCCAAATTTTCTTTTATAAGTTTGTTTAGGTATATCAATTTATTTTCATTTGAGAATTGGAGCATTTGTTTATATTTGAGAATTTGAGCATTTGTTCATATTTGAGAATCGAGTATCTTATTGAGGAGTTAATAATAAAATTCAAGGTGTCTCATGCACGTAGTTGAGAAGGAATTTTTCCTTAATTCTCTCTTATATAAGTTTGTTCACATCAATTCGGTTTTCTGTATTTTAATTTGAGAATGAGATCAATGAATTAGCCAGCAGTTGATAATAAAATTCTAGATATCCATATAATATAGGTTGAAGCGGTTTATTATTGTGTTACAACATGACAGAACAGTCTATCCAATGTCATTAACCTCAGTGTATACCGGTATATGATATATTATGTTCAAAATTGAAAAAAACCTAGAATTTCTCAATTTTGCCAAATTGAACCCAAGTCTCTCGACCACATAAACACAGTGTTTAGCCATAGAAAAAATATTGCATAAGTAGATAGATATCCCATGGTATAGGTCGTTCATGTTCCAAATTACAAACCGATTTCTTGTTAACTCAAGCCGATCACTGTCGACTACTGTTTATAATTACTGTGTTGTTGGGGTGAGAGTGTAAGAACGGCACAGTATGAGAGACTACCAGCGTCACATAGCTCCACGAAAACCGCTACGTTGACTATCGGCTTCCTATCCTAAACGTTCAATATACCATGGGATATCTTCTTATAATATTAGATACTATCTTTTCTGTATGCTATTATTATAAATGATACAGCATCACCACACATTATACAGTATCAACACAATATGATACAGTATCTGTCAACAATAAACTATGATACACAACCATATTTGATACAAAGCTCCAAACTTTGAATTTATTTTACAAACCATGGGATTCTTTTTATGCTATCTTTTCTCTATGGTATTGTCATAAATGATACAGCATCACCACACATTATAAGCACAATAATACATTATCATCTCAACTTGATACTCAACACCATAATTTAATACAGAACTTCCAAACATTGAATGAGTTCTATATGTTTATACTACAACCATGGGATATCTTCTTATGCTATCTTTTCTCTATTGTATAGCTTTACACTGCTACAGTATATACATACAGTCTGTTCTGGATTCAGAATTTGATACAGTATCAACACAATATATACAGTATCAACTCAACTTGATTCACAACACAACTTTATACAAAACTTCTAAAATCTGGATGAATTCTACAAACCATGGGATATTTTCTTATGCTATATTTTTTCCATGATGAAGCTTCACACTGTTCATTGTTCACTGTTCAGTGTTCACTGTTCAGTGTTCACTGTTCAGTGTTCACTGTTCAGTGTTCACTGTTCAGTGTTCACTGTTCAGTGTTCACTGTTCAGTGTTCACTGTTCAGTGTTCACTGTTCAGTGTTCACTGTTTAGAGTGTACAGCAGTCTGTTCTGGAGTTCAGAATTTGATTGAACAATGTGCACGCTTACACTGTTCTTAGAAGGCTTCCAGCGTTTGATTCTCTGTAGGAATCACATCGCTATATTTTAGTGTTTGACGGAGAGCTTCAGACATCGTATAGGAACGGTTTGTAACAATATTCAATATGCTTACGAATTTCTTATACTTTATCAGGCAAGATATAGGTGATACTTTTTGCTTTTAGAAAAAACGACTAGCAGTCAGATATTTTACAATAAATGAATTATCACTCACTGTGACAACGAGATCTTTCGGCAAGTCCGCCATGGCAGATGAGTGATTAATTCATTTATTGTAAAATATCTGATGCTAGTCGTTTTTTTCTGAAAGCAAAAAGTGATTTAATAATAAGCAGTTCATGATGGAAAACAACATTGAAGAAATATAGAGATACTTATTCATAATGAGAACAGAAGAATATTGCCTAGTACCACGAATTTGATGAAAAACTTACAAACCTAATTGTAATGTTATTTGTTTAATGTTTTTTCAGATGATGTCGTCACACTTGGTTCGCGTATTTTACCTCCTTCTCTTGGCACTAATCGGCTGTAACGGTCTCATCACTTCTGGAGATGGAGCAGAGGATGACATTCACGTGAAAGAAGTTGAAATCGGCGCTAATCACGAGTTGAAATGTGGATGCAATGACGACGACCACCGCTTCCAGTTCTGGGTGATCAACAATAACTTTGTCATTGGTCCTAACAGTTACTTGTATGTTGATGCCAATAAGTACAAGGGAGATATGCTCAACGGAAAACTGCTGATAAAGGTGAGATTCAATCAGTCAATTCAATTCAATTTTTATCTTTATTATTTATTGATTGATACAATAATAAGTAGCCGCCTATGTACATCATCAAAAATGATGAGAGAAAAAAATAAGGTAACCTTATGCTATTCCTCTACCAGATTTAGATAAGGTTACACATAGTCCAAAATATGTTAATCTATTTTCAGAAAGTGTGTATTTTACAATACATTTCCCTGAAAATAACTCCTTTAATATTGAACAAGTCTGGATAGAAGAGAAGTTAAATATTGGAGGGTTTTGATATTGAACAAGTTTAGATGAGGGGTTAATAGGCCTACAATAACAATAATTATAGATACAGTAGGCCACAAGATAAGAGAATGTTGAATTTCTACAGTTTAGTCACAAAACAGGGCACAAATATAGATAAACTTTAACTAGGTACTGTAACACAAGCAACAATAAAAAAATAATTCCCGTGATAGACAATAACAATAAATATAGAAACAATAATTGAATCTTCTGATAAGCTTGACAATATATAAGATATTGTTGAATTTTTTTCATAATTCAAACCAACAGATGCAATCATTTAATAATTCAAACCATAACCAATTTATAATTATTATGTTGTAAAAAGCAATCTGCTGATGTCAGGAAACATAAAAAATAGAATAATAATTATTCACAATTCTGTCAAAATTATGTGGACAATTTCCATCAAGTTGAAAATGCCCAGCAAAGAAAAGGGATATGATCTCGAAACTGCAACCTGTCTTTGTGATTTGCGCATGCTGCAAATTAATCTACAAAATCACTTGAAGAAATCTCTGTTTGGTTGGGCTTTTATACTTACGTAATCACAAGTTGAATAAATTTGTATCAATTATCAAATTAGAATTCATTGATTTGGATTTATAAAAATGAGCCTTTACCCTATCCATGCCCAGAGTAAACTCAAGAATCTTGCCAGTTAATCTGTAAGTTATATCAGTTTATTAGATCATAAGTGATGATGCCTCTTTCGTGTATCTCCTATCCTGCACATGTAGAAACCCTTCCTTTCTTCATGAATCAAATATTTTATCTTCAAATTTCTGTATAATGTTATGTTTCAAGTGTTTTAAAATCTATTTGTGTCATGTTTCCTGTTCATATTAGTACCGGTAATATGGTAATATACAGTACATGTATTATCAATACATGTATACATGTAATAACATGGTAATGTGGTAATATACAGGTACATGTATTATCAATACATGTATCACGTATGATGATACATGCACCTGTATATTACCATATTATTACCATATACCGGTACTAATATGAACATAAAACAATAGATTTTAAAACACTTGAAAAATAACATTATACATAAATTTGAAGATAAAATGTTTGATTCATAAAGAAAGGAATCAGTTCTACATGTGCAGGATAGGAGATACACGAATGAGGAGACAAGTTCTATTGTTCATAATTCATTAATAGAATTATAGTACCTTTTGAAATTAATAAAATAATATAGATTAAGAATACAACAATATTTCGAACAAAACTACTCATATTAGTAGACGTTTATTAGAAATTTATTTTCACAACCTGACGATGGTGTGAACTCTGGAACTATTTGTTGTATTTTTAATCTATTATTTTATTAATCTCAAAGGGTACTGTAATTCTATTCTACAAATAAAAGAACGTAGCCCTGAATTTATACATTTTAAGAAGATATTTTGTTCATGTATAGAAATTTTAATGATAATGGGTTCCAGATTTCCTATCTCATCTATTAACTTATTCCATAACATTATTCTATTTATGATTGTTCCAGATATAACAGTGAAAGGCAGGGTATTTACACATGTTTATGCAAACATATGGACAGCCGCTCTTACCATGTCAGATCCACTGAGTTGGTAGTCAAGAGAGACTGGGAACAAGTGTATGACAATGATAAAAAGGTAACTGACACTCCTTGATTTATTCATAATTATTTCCATGGAATCACCACGTTACCATAATTGATTCAGTTTTTGGGGCTTACAATGAATTACCACTAGTAGTTCTGTGAACAGTGGACCTCGCGCTCAGTAAGTTACATTGACCTGTTGTTATGTTTTCTCAAAAATTAATAAATAATTTATCAATTTGAAATGCCTAGAAAAAATTCTAAATAAACATAGATTTTTCTGTCCTATCGTACCATGACGTGTCGTCCCGGAATGTGACTGTCTACAACTGTTCCTGCAACTGTCTACAAGGTTGATGGAAAGATACATTTTCAACATGTTCGATGTTTTTGAACGGGTAGTATTATAGTCCACTAGACAGCTGATTTATGATGAATAATTCTATAGTCTAATTTTTACTCCACTAGTAGTTCTGTGAACAGTAGACCTCACGCAGTATTCTCATCTACAAGTGGGCTAACTGATTGAAACTATAGACCTTATGGAAATACAGCAATAGACTGGCTTCTCCACACATCTGTGTAATCACTTGTCAGCAGATTTATGATGAATAATTCTATAGTCTGATTTTTACTCTAATATTGGCGTATGAAGGAGGCTCCTTTTTCCTTTTATATTATCCTTGAAATGCAAAATTTCCAAAACCTTGTATATACGTCGACGCGCAATTTAAAAAGGAACATACCTGTCAAATTTCATGAAAATATATTACCGCGTTTCGCCGTAAATGCGCAACATATAAACATTCAAACATTTAAATATTTAGACATATAAACATTTAAACATTAAGAGAAATGCCAAACCGTCGACTTGAATCTTAGACCTCACTTCGTTCGGTCAATTATTTCCATGGAATCACCACGTTACCATAATTGATTCAGTTTTTGGGCTTACAATGAATTACCACTAGTAGTTCTGTGACCAGTGGATCTCGCGCTCAGAAGTTACATTGACCTGTTGTTATGTTTTCTCAAAAAATTATAAATAATTTATAAATTTAAAATGTCTGGAAAATTCCTAAATGAACATAGAGCTTTCTGTCCTATCGTACTGCGACGTGTCGTCCCGGAATGTGAGTGTGAGCGCTGTTATTAAGTCTGGCTGCAACTTTCTACAACGTTGATGGAAAGATACATTTTCAACATGTTCGATGTTTTTGAACGGGTAGTATTATAGTCAACTGTCTACTAACGTTGATGGAAAGATACATTTTCAACATGTTCGATGTTTTTGAACGGGTAGTATTATAGTCCACTAGACAGCTGATTTATGATGAATAATTCTATAGTCTGATTTTTACTCTAATATTGGCGTATGAAGGAGGCTCCTTTTTCCTTTTATATTATCCTTGAAATGCAAAATTTCCAAAAACCTTGTATATACGTCGACGCGCAATTTAAAAAGGAACATACCTGTCCCAAATCTATTACCGCGTTTAAAAAGGAACATACCTATCCCAAATCTATTACCGCGTTTCCCGTAAATGCGCAACATATAAACATTCAAACATTTAAACATTAAGAGAAATGCCAAACCGTCGACTTGAATCTTAGACCTCACTTCGCTCGGTCAATTATTTCCATGGAATCACCACGTTACCATAGTAGATTCAGTTTTTGGGGCTTACAATGAATTACCATTACATTTACCTTTCTAGGGTTAATAATTCAAATTTAAATTTCATGACAGTATGAGCACGCACCTATGCTGTTCAAATCTGGCTCTCAAGGCTTCTGAGTGTGAGAATCAATCTATCAGTCTATAAAGTATGGAAACGACTTATTTTTTTAGAAAAAAATTGGATAATGACAGAGAAAATATAGCATAAGATAACAACTCAAATTATGCTATCTTTTCTCCATGATAATGTGAACATTTCATTGAAATTTGAATGTTGTAGAAGCTGAATATAGAGAGATAGTTGAATGAAAAACAGGAAAAATCATGTGGGTGGCCTGGAACCCCAAAACCTGAAACACAGTGTAACGAAAATTTTATCAATATTTAAAGTAAAAAAGGTAGAATGAAAAATAAAGGAAAATCATGTTAGCTGAATATGGAAGAGGTATCATGAAAAATATTGTTTGGTAGTCAAAGTGTTAATCTAAAGCTGGGTTTACACCTTATAGATTCTATTAGATTGAACGGAACTTGACAAACACACATGTTCATCATGTGTATGATAAGTTATGTTCAATCTAGCCTAATAGAATCTATAAGGATCAAGTTATTAACATTTTGTTATTAACTGTGGTGTAAACGCAGCTTTAATGTGCGTACAGATATACGCGCCGCAAACATGAGCAATTCACTTTTAATCAGCTGATTATATCTGTATTTTTACAAAAACAGTAAGATACAGATATAAAAAGCTTGGCATCAGCTGATTAAAAATGAATTCAGCAGATTATATCTGTATTTTTACAGAAACAGTAAGATACAGATATAAAAAGCTTGGCATCAGCTGATTAAAAGTGAATTGATCATGTTCGCGGCGCGTAAATCTGCGTACGCACCTTAAGAATTTCATTATTATAAAGAAATACTAATGGAGTAATTTTAATTTGACAAATTAAGGTTTTATTTAAAGTAAATTCTCCATCAAGAGTAAACTTCAGTTTACTAAATTCATTCTCGTGTATATACTATAGCCCAATGATTGACTATTATTTTGCTAAACTTTGTATTAAGGACTATTATTATAGAAAATTGAAAATTTTGTTTGATTTCTCAATTTTTCTTTAGAGACAAACATGTTTGAATGATGACTGAGTATGAGTTTCTTACTATTTTTTTATGTGGCGAAATAATTTTTTTTTCTAAATTTCTCTTTACAGACAAACACGTTCAGAATGATGCTCTTACTAGGTATGATGCTTCTCCTGGGAATTCTTATATTCGTCCTGTTGACTTTGAGGAATAACAGATTAGTATTTCTGAAGGGTGAGTCAGAACCTTTTTGATTATACATTTCCAAAAGAAATATCTAATAAATAATAATATTTTTCCTAGTATATATAATAAGTAATCTCAAATAAAGTTTGTAGAGTGAATATTGATGTTGTGAAACTTTTCCATAATTGACTTAGAGACTTAAAATGTTGTCAAAAACCCCTTTATTAATAATAAAAATTAATATTTCACAGGAGCATGCTTTTGGTGTGTGTGCCCATACATCATTGAGGTTGAGTGGTAGAGAGGACTTAAAAGTCCTAACTCCGCCTAATAAAGAATTTTTTCATTTTTCATTTTCATCATTACATTACATTTACATTACATTTATTACATTCCTTAATCACAACATCAAATTAATGATTGGGAGAGAATCAACAGGATAAACCCAAAACTGTTCCTCTCCCTAATTTTGATAAGAATAGTTCAAATGAGGTTATGAAAACACTTTTATAAAGATCACAAAAATTTACAGTCCAAATATACATCAGTTGTAAGTTTCTAATAATAAGAATTAATTTTTATTGATATAAAATGGAATTTTTGACAATATCCCAACTCTCTTTGAATCTATGAGGAGCAATCAAAAACAAATCCAAATCTAAGACAACTTCAATTAAAACTTTTTATACGGCATTTGACTAATATTATCATCTCCAAAGAAACCATCTCCCGGTCGTGTGTTGGTGGGATAATATCCTTCCCATCATGGGAAAGATGATATTATATCATGGACCAAGAAATAGAGATCGAATTCAATTTGAATAACAATAATATAATATTGTGATGTAACTACATAGATCGGCGGTGATTTAACAAATAATTGATATCGATTCTCTGAAAAAGAAAGGGAAATTTTATATAATATTATATTGTGATGTAACTACATAGATCGGTGGTGTTTCAACAAATGAAATGGAATAGAAAAATTTTCAGAGAAAAGATATCAATTTCAGAGAAAAGATATCAGAGATATCAAAGATATCAGAGATCATTTTCAGAGAAAAGATATCAATTATTTGGTGGAATACCGCTGATTTATGTAGTTACATCACAATATATCATTATCGTAATTCAAATTGCATTCAATCTTTATTCTCATTGATTATTTTATCATGCTTTGTAAAATTTGTTGAATAATTAACAATACTGTCATATTACGGTATATGTAAATTAGTATATAAGCCAGTATGAGGTGGAGAAAGATCCACCAATAGTGAAATCCACGTTATAATGGTAGTGAAGAAATATAGAAAAAGAACGCTGCCGATCCTCTGTCTTGTTAATGCCTTTTATAGACGGTAGCTGATACAGGCTTATTGATGTAATATTAACTGTTCATTCTCGTTTAAAATAATCAATTATATTTTATTAAGTAAGAAATTACATTTTTCAATAATTCAATAATGAATTTTCATAATTAAGATGAAATATTTTGTTAATTATAAATTCTATCCGCTTTGTTGGATGATAGACAAGGATAGTAATACAATTGCTAATCAAACACTGTCATTATAACGTGGACCTCACTATAGAAGGTTGTTGAATAAATTGGTTGAATAAATTCATTTTTATTGAAATGAAGTGTAATTTTTGACAATATCTCAGATTACAATCAAATTCACAAAAACGTGATTCATAAATCAATAATTGATTCCAGTTATCTCCTTTTTATCATCAGTTTTCCGTTGAGCATATCTCTCAAAAGTAAGCTCATAGTAGTTATTATTATTCAACCAGGTTCATATACTTCTAGAAAATAGACAAATGTCCCACGTTTTCCAGACCTTCAAAGCGTTGAATTGTTCATTTTCAAATAATATACATTTTGAATGTAATTCATGTTAAACTGACTCCATTAATGTTTTCTTTTTAGAATGTAATTTATGTTAGAATATGATAATTTTTCACGTTTTTCAGACCCTACCTTCAAGGCGTTGAACTGAGCCTATAAATTTTTATTTTAGAATATATAATTTATGCTAGAGTCTGACAATTTTCCACATTTTTAGACCTTATATTCAAGGCGTTAAACCGTAGAGAAAGGATAGCATAAGAAGATATCTCATGATATATAGAGTTTATATTTAAATTTTCAAGCCGATTTTTTGTTAACTGAAGTCGACTACTGTCTATTATTACTGTTTTGTTGGGGTGAGAGTGTAAGAATTGCATAGTATGAGAGACTACCAGCATCACATAGCTTCATGAGAAAGAAGTATTAGGACTATCAGCTTTAACATTGAAAATTGAAACATGAACACCCTATACCATGGAATATCTTCTTGTGCTATATTTTCTCTATGGTTAAAAACTGAGCCTGTAAATGTTTATTTTAGAATGTAATTTATGTAAAAATCTGTCAATTTTCCACGTTTTCAGACCCTACAAAGGCGTTCAACTGGGCCTATAAATATTATTGTTTAGAATATAATTTATGTTAGAATTTGACAATTTTTCACGTTTTTCAGACCTTGACGTGGGCGAGCCACTAAATCTCGATGAGGAGAAGGCAGGCACTTCTTATGAGAGACTGAGGAATTCTTCGACACAATATGGCGATCATAGAGCTAGTGTCTCCACCTACGACAATATACCTCTGGATCGGGGCTTCCCTAAAGAGTTCCACACCAATTCATCTATGCAGCACGTCTGATTGACTCGATATTCATTTAATTCATGAAGCTGAAGATAAGGGAATGAAATCACCATTTCATCTATGCTGCACGTCTGATTCACTTGATATTCATTCATACATAAGATGATGAGACAGGCTAACTTTCATGTAAATTAATAAGACTTTAATGATCGAGATTCATAATCGGAGGATTATGGTCAAGGAAAATATGTTTATGAATCAAATGTAGTTATATAATAGTTCATGAACTTGAATTTGATATTCATTCATAGATAAGATGATGAGACAGGCTAACTTTCATGTAAATTGATAAGACTTTTAATGATCGAGAGAGACTCTGTGATTCATAATCGGAGGATTGTGGTTAAGGAAAATATTTTGATGAATCAAATGTAGGTAGTTATATAATAGTTCATGAACTTGAAAGCCCAACTTACTGATTAGTTTAGGCCTATATCATAGAGAAACAATCGCATAAGTAGATATCCCATGGTATAGGGCGTTTATGTCGCAACTTTTACTGTTATCCAAAGCCGATAGTTCACGTAGTTCTTTCCTATGCAGCTGTGTGACGCTGGTAGTCTCTCAAATTGTGCTGTTCATACACCATCACTCCAACAAAACAGTAAAAATTGACAATAATCGACAGTAATCGGCTTGAGATAACAGAAAAAGTTGCGACATAAATTCCCCATACCATGGGATATCTACTTACGCTATTGTTTCTCTATGCCTATATACTGCTGATTCAATGAATTTTCTTATTATTACTTTGTTGTAATGGGCTAATAAGGCTAATAAGAGATCTTTCTGGTTGCAAAAAAATTGTTTGTTAAATTAAAGCAGTTATACTGGAAAGCTGGATGATATAATTTATTATAATTATTAGCTTATATTATGAATATTATATTTCTATGAAATGTTAAAATGAATGTTTTCGTGTGGAGAGATAGACCTATTATACAAGATATTATCGAATTCTTATGCTGTCATATATTTTGTGTATAAGGGATAACTGAAATTCGAAAGTTAAGTTATTTCACCAATATTATTCCCAATTTATAGAAAGAACTCCTTCTTCACATAGGCCTCTATGTGTTAGTATTATTATGGATTTTCTTGTGAAGTTGTATTCGGTCTATCTATTTTCAATAAAAACATTTTGATAAGTTGAAAACGTGCCTTGATTCAATTTCCTACTGAGAATATCAAGTAGTAGAAGTGTGTGACAATTTTATCAAGTACAGTACATATTTTTTGAGAATATGCCTATTTTTTATTATCACGTCTGAATTACTGGACTGATTGCCATTAAAATTTGCATATTGATTCTTATTTATTTACTGAGGTTGTTTATGAGCAGGACCTCCTGTATACCACCGGACCTAAGCCAAGAAAAAATCTGTTGTGGCGCACTCACACAACTTTCCTTGCCGTCATGAACATTGATCACCTGACGTTAGTGTTCACGCACATCTCAAGTCTACTATTCAAAGATCTGAGCCAGTTGGTGACAGGACAATAACGCTGGAAACACACGAGATCTGCTATCTCTTCATAGTGAATGATTTAATAGAATCAACAGTTGCCAACAGTTTGCAATATTATTGAATAATCTTATTTTCTCGAATTTCGAGCTTATTTTCAATAATTTTAGGTGAAATGTTACTGAAAATTGATTGTAGAGATTTTCATGCTCAATCTTTTCCACTTAAATTTTTTTTGTTTAAATTGTATCTGAAGCCTGATAATTGGGAATCTAAAATCAAAGATCTGAGCCAGCTGGTGACATGACAATAACGCTGGAGACACACGAAGTCTGCTATCTCTTCATAGTGGATGATTTAATAGAATCAACAGTTTGCAATTGAATAATCACATTTTCTCGAATTTCGAGCTTATTTTCAATTTTAGGTAAAAATGTTACTGAACATTAATTGTAGAGATTTTCATGCTCAATCTTTTCCACTTGAAATGTTTTGTCTAAATTGTATCTGAAACCTGATAATTGGGAATCTAAAATCAAACTCTGCATAGATGGGGCAGAGCTCCTGGAATTTTTAGATATGGGACTTGTGGCAGTTGATAGAGCTTATCAATGTCTATTGTAGGTGTAAATTTGATCAAAATCGTTGGAACCGTTTTTGAGAGAATCCCGAAAACCTGAATTTTCAATATTGAGAATATATCAGAATTGAAAACCTTCAATTTTCAATATCAACTGCCACAAGTCCCATATCTGTAAAAATTTCAGGCGCTCCTCCTGATTTTAGATCCTTAATTATCAGGCTTGAGATACAATCTAAACAAAAAATTTCAAGTGGAAAAGATTGAGCATGAAAATCTCTACAATTAATGTTCAGTAAATTTCACCTAAAATTGAAAATAAGCTAGAAATTCGTGAAAATGTGATTATTCAATTGCAAACTGTTGATTCTATCAAATCATCCACTATGAAGAGATAGCAGACCTCGTGTGTCTCCAGCGTTATTGTCCTGTCACTAGCTGGCTCAGATATTTGAATAGTAGACTTGTGATGCGCGTGAACACTAACGTCAGGTGATCAATTTTCATAACGGCAAGGAAAGTTGTGTGAGTGCGCCACACCAGATTTTTCAAATTTAAACTTGAGTGACTTGGTCAAGCAGCTCATTTATGACGTAAATGAAGTAATTCCATTGATGACAGATTCTCGTTGCTTTAGTTCCTCATTGACATTGTGTTATAACGGTTGCATACAGTTGGATTCTCTGTTAACTAAAGCTGCGTTTACAAAATGATATTAGAACAAACGTTTATTTTCCGTCCTTATAGATTCTATTAGATTGAAAAAACACATAAATGTTCATCATGAGTATGATAAGCTATGTTCAATCTAATAGAATCTATAAGGACGGAGAAATAAACATTTTATTAATAACTTTGGTGTAAACGCAGCTTTACCGATATTATCTTTTATAGAACATTCTTAGCATTGGTTATTCAGTTTCAATAATAATTGACTCTTTTTTAGACAAGCAATCAGGTTTTTATTTTTAATTGAATACTATATACATTACAAATTATCAAAAAGCATGATACGATATAAGAATATAAAAACTGTACATCTTATAAACACATAGGTCTAATCGATATCTATTATTCTAAAATCAACATTCAACTTGGAAAGACAATAAATCAACAATAGGAAACGCTTTTATTGCACAAAACAGAGGGTAACTCAAGTTATAATCGAATACTGCAGTATAATGTATATCTTTCGACATACTTGATGGATTTCAATATAATGTGAAGTGTTGTGTTTCTTTTCTGGCTCAAAATTTTGCAAAATTACTCAAAAATTTCCAATCTGTAGAGAGTTGAGTGAAATATTTTTGTTATTAATCAGTTTTTAAATATCAAAATTCAAAATTTTTAGTTTAGTCATTAGTTTTGAAGTGGAAATTGGACTTTTTGAAGTGAAAGTGAAATCTTAACCTTATTCTTTTTTGAAACTTTTATTTGTAAAAATTTGGGAGAAGACAGTTTTGGGCTATGCCTGTTGTCTTCTCCCAATCATATTATATTTATTATAATTATGATCTGTAATGCTAATGGAATAAACAAATAAATAAATAAATATAATCACAGTTGACAAATAAATATACTTCATAATGCAGACTAATAAAGATTTATGATTGGCATATATATTTATAATAATAAAAATATACAATTCATTTTTAACGCTAATAATACTTTCACAATATTTTTTTTATAAATGTTTAATACACATACATTCATTATTGTTTCAAACACGGAGCTAGGAAGACTAGACAAACTCTTGAATATTATTCACAAAATGACAAGACAAATAGTTTTTGAGGCAAGACAAACAAAAACATATTTGAGGTTTCCCTGAATAGTCACAGATTGTGATTTTTGAATGAACAATCATTACAATTATATACTTTCAACATCATCAACCTGTCAGACTTATTTCACCAATATTATTACTGTGGATTAGCGAACTATGAAATCAATATCATACAGTAGCATGCTGGGAAAGTTTAGTATGAGTTACAAGTAGGCCTAGTTATACGCAGATGACACAACATTTTTTAATGTTTCAAATGATATGACTGAACTTTCAAATGTTGTGGACACTGCATTGGATGAGGCAGGCGTTTGGTTTACAGCTAACGGTTATCTTTTAAATAAAGATAGAACAGAAAATATTATATTTAGTCTTAAGCCTTACAATTGTGACAAAGATATAGTCGATCATGTGAAGTTTCTGGGAGTTGAGGTTGATCACAAACTGTCATGGGGTAAACACATAGATTATCTCAAAACTAGGCTATCTAGGGTATAGTGGGGTCCACGTTATGATGATAGTGGATGAAGGTAGAGGAATAGCGATGCCGATTCGCTGCATTAATTAATTATATTTCTACACTGTCAAAAACATAATTGGCATCGTTGTGGACCTAGAAAAGGAAAGTACCACCGACTTTGTCGAATGATAGACAAGGATAGCAAAACCAAAGTTCATCAAGTACTGTCATTATGACGTGGACCTCACTATAGTCTATCTCGTTAAACGACTGAAACAATGTGTGAACGCAAATGGCTTATTTTGCATTTTTCCAGTCTATTATCAAGTATTTTTTGCTTGTTTGGGGTAACTCGTCTAGGGTAGATGAAATATTGAAGCTTCAAAAGAAAGTGGTCAGAATCATGAATGACTCAGCTTCTCTGGATCACTGCAAACCGATTTTTATTGAATTGAGAATTAAAACAATAGTGCATTTATAGATTTCAGAACTAGTGACATTCTCTTTGAAAAAATTACCCTATTTGACTTTTAATAAAGATGTTCACAAGCATGACACTCGCAATAATAATGGGAAAATTTGTACAGACTATTGCAGATTGAGTAAATCTCTCAAAAGTCATACGGTTCTATATAACAAGTTTTCAAACCCCTTAAACAAATATTCAAAGAAGATTTTCCTTCACAAATTAGATGAATGGCTTTTAAGGAACCCTTTTGATATTATTGCAGAGTTTTTCGAGCACACCGACATTGACTTCTAAGGAGTGCTTAAATATAATTGATAGGAACATGTAATTTATTGTTATGAATATACCGGAACTGTTTGCTGTGATAATATTTCTCTGTTTTTGAGTATTCAAAATGTAAGTATAATGTATGTATGATAAAACACTTATTGACATGGGCTACTTTTAAATTAATAAAACAAAATAAAATCTTATAGCACCCTTTATTTTTAAAAAAAACTTTAAAATAGTTGAACAACTAGTTTCGGTGATATTACACCATGATGTATGTATTAAGGTGCGTACAGATATACGCGCCGCGAACATGAGCAATTCACTTTTAATCACCTGACTATATCTGTATTTTTACAGAAACGGTAAGATACAGATATAAAAAGCTTGGCATCAGCTGATTAAAAGTGAATTGCTCATGTTCGCGGCGCGTAAATCTGTACGCCACTGTTCAAAGCCACTGATCGGTGAGTGAACGATGAGATCGGTGAGTGAACGTGGCTCTGAACGATGTACTGTTTTGTCGTTGAACGATGCATAGACTCACATGCAGCGCTAGATTATTTGGAATTGAAATCGGCCATTAAGGGGACAGCCTAGAAGATTATTACATACTAAAGATCTTGAAGATTTTTGTGATCTATAATATTACAAAAAATATATATTATATAATATCTCACACTAAAATACCTCAATGGAACCTTTAATTTCAAGTACGAGCTAGCATTGGGAAGGCATAGGTATTGTGCGTTTATACCTCTTCAAGGTCTTTGATCTAACTGATAAGAAAAAAAAAACGTCATATCCGGTTCGTTCACTGATCAGTTAATCGTACTTTTCCACCGATGGAAAAGAACGTAAATAGAGTAGCTGAACGTAAACATACATGGCTGAATATGAGGTTGTTTACAAATGATGGACTCCATTATAATGCATTTGGGAGCAGAGAAATGCATGATTACATAAATTCAATAACATTTAATGTATTTTACAAAGCATTTAAAACTACTCCAATCACCTGATGGTTTTCCATTTTAATTGATTACAATGAAATAGGTTAAGTTCTAGTTTTGTTTACAAAATATGATCAACAAGGGAAACATCTGTCAGTCATGACTCATGAGCAACCGTTCAGCCACAGAATACACACAAAATAGAAGGTATCAATCTAACCAAGATTTGAGTGCACCAAGACCACGACACATGACTGCATCATCTTGTTAGAAATTAAAACTACTGCTGTATTACAATGCTACACTTTCTTTCAAGATGGCGAATTATGGCGTCAAGATACTAGCCGACTTTCCAATCTGTGGTTCATCTGTGATCACTAATCTGTGATCAGGTTTTTTACTGAACGTGAAAAAAACCCGATGGAATTGATCAGTGGCTTTGAACTCAACCATAGGTTAGCCTGATGACTTTGTCAATAACATGTATTTGTTCACGGCAATAAAAACATTTTGAATTTTGAGTGATGGCGAATAAAAAGTGAACCAATATTAGAAAATAATAAAATTTAAAAAAATATATAAAACGATCTAAAAAGAATGAAATATAATTTAGTGGAACACCAATAATAATATACACATTTATATACTATGAATAGTAAATATATGAAATATTTTTTTTTATTTGAAAATAATTCATTTTGAAAAATGGACACTTGAAAATGGCTTGAAAGCTAAATAAAACTAGTTGTGTTTATATAAAAAGGTACTATGTAGTTTTTCTATATAAAATATTATAATGATTCAAATAACATGTATAAATGCTATGAACAGACCGACAGAATTTCTTCATTTCAAAGTACAGTAATCGTATTGAGAACATTACCTATATTCTTATAATTCTTATTATCAGAAAATCCATAATAATGGAACACTGGCCATTTTCACACTTATCTATTGTCAGCCGAAATTTATCGTTACGACACCCAGAACGCCCAATCATTGGCTGAGAATAAGCTGTTGGTGAGAATCAGCCAATCAGAGGTTTTTTCTGTGTGTCGTCCGACAATCTCTGAGGCTCACAATTATATTCAATAATGATCTCAAAAATATTACTTATTCATCAACATATTACAGAGGTGTTTTTAGTAGAATCCATTAATCTATTCAATCTTGTAAATTAGTACAATAACAGCTACAAAATGATACACTAGTAAAAACAACACACCAGAATTCATTTATAGCAATGACACACAGTTAATTTTTTATTATGATCTATCTAAATTAGAATTCATATTTATAGCAATGACAGACAGTTGATTGGTTTGTTCACGTATGTATCATGTGGTTGGTAGAGGAAAGTGACAAAAAATTGGACCAATAGACCAATCGCCATGATGTCACGTGTAAGCGTGACAACTTACTGTAGCATACCTTCTAATAGTCCAGGCCATGATCCTCTGATCAAAGATCGACGCGACCTTATGTTAACCGTTTTGCTGATAAATTGGAAATTCGATTGTGCCAGAAGAGAATTCAACAATAAATGAGGGAATATCTATTTAGAGGTTGACTGAGATTTCCAGTTTACATGGAAAATGATACACTAGTAAAAACAACAACACACCAGAATTCATTATCAGCAATAATAAAGGTGTACACACCTTTATACATAACTTTATACACTTTTTATACGCGCCGCGAACATGAGCAATTCACTTTCAATCAGCTAAAGGTGCGTACAGATATACGCGCCGCGAACATGAGCAATTCAATTTTAATCAGCTGACTATATCTTATTTTTACAGAAACGGTAAGATACAGATATAAAAAGCTTGGCATCAGCTGATTGAAAGTGAATTGCTCTTGTTCGCGGCGCGTATATCTGTACGCACCTTAAGATATCATGTTTCAATCACTCACGTTTTATTGTGTTGAAATGGTCAATCTTTGGTTTTCAAAATTCAAAGTTGAAATGAGACCTTCCAGGAAACTGTTTGTCTCTAAACGCATAGTAGAATATTAATATCTTTCCACGTCCATAAGAAATTGATAGAAGAAGTGTATAACTACTATATTACAGTTATTTTTACAGTTGATGAGACAATAACAGCTATTTGGCATTTTAAATGCAGGTCTCCCCATAACCCGATAGCACAAAGGCCAATTAAATTTTAACCGGGATTAAATGCTATGAGAACAAATCTAAATACAATTTTCAAAAAAGCTTAGAAAATATTATTTAAGAAAAATTTATTGGCAATTTTCAATTGGCGAACAGTGACCATGTTCCAGCATTAAAACATGTCTTTCTGCTCCTTAAGCATTAATTTTGTCAATAATCTCAAACAATAATCGTATTCACCAGCTCAATACATTAGCTTAGATTCTACCTCATGATTACAAGTGATTAAGATCAATTTGAAAAGCAACGCAATTTATTTTGAATAAATATAATCAAATTCTACTTTCAAGCACTCAATTTCTATGTTTTTTCATAATTAATTTTTCGGAATACTTGAAGTTTCAAGTGTCCATTCAGCATATTTTGGAATCTCTTAGTGATCATTGATGAATGATTACTCTATTTGAATGTGAACCAAGCATCAGCGACCACAGAACGGCACTCAGACCTCAGACTCATTCCCTGCAGCTGTGCTTCCATCACCATTCATCAAAACAATTTTGAATGAAAATTCATCAGTATTATAAGATAACATTTGTATAATTAGTTATTCATTCCTTTTTATTCTCATAGGTTTTCTCCAAATTTAATACTCTCCAATATCATCAAGTGAGCTCAGTCCATGAGAACCAAAACCAAGATTGGCATTATTCCCGGCTTAGTTGGAATTTCTTATATGTTACATGTACACTATCCCCACACATCTCTTGGACTTCATACCTACTGAAATGCCAAACTCTACAACCAATGAACAGATACTGTAATTTAATACACGTGAAGATTAACTTGAATGATTTTCAAAGACATCGTCACCAACATGAATATCTGACCAGACATAGAGAACACCTAGTCACACCAAATATTAGTCTAAGTAAAACATTAAAAAATCATAAGTACCAGCAAAACCTACTATTCAATAAATTACTGCTCACAGTAAGGGGTAAACCAAATAAAAACTTCATTCCAATAGTATCCACTTGGTTGAAAAAAGAGCTTTTTACTCCCTTTAGATAGACCTAACTGATTTTACTGATCAGATATGAGAGAAATTTGATTCAGTGCAAAGTTGGAGAGAGAAGTGGCTTCAACTTTCTGAAAAAAAACTCTCTGACATTGATGGAGGTGAGTGTATTTCACATCAAAACCAAAAATAATTTTTTTAGATGATGTGACAAATCTTTCACTTTTGAAAAACATAATTTTTGTTAATCAGTTTGATTAAAATTACTTGAATCAACGATTTACTGCACGAATTGATTATTATTCATGACTTCATTTGTATGGGTACAGTTCAAAAATGATATTACCTTTTTTTCAAAAAATAAATGATTGTTGAACCTAAATTTTAGTTCCTTAAACTGAATTTGTAATAATTGATTGCAGTGACTCGGAACAACGTTACAAGAATCACGTACAGGATTGTCTGGGAAGACGGGCGTGCCAGCTGGTTGGGCAAAGCCCGCCTAGTCCCTCAGTCAAGGGACGACGCCCCGCCATTGGCGAGCAAAAAAATGCGCGACTTCGTGATGCGAGTGAGTGCAACTAATCAATCAGTTTATATCTATAGTTTGGTATCAATCGATTGACTAAAAACTAGAAGATGAACTGGATCAGGATGAATATATAATGAGACCCCAATCACGGTGAACTATCCATTGTTCAGAATGCCATTTCGGATTTCACTAGAACCGAGCAGCATGCAGAATCTGTGGCACGGAAGTATGAGGAGGGCTGAAGTGGACCCACAGCACACCAACAACCTCAAGCCATAAGGAATGTGAGAGGGAGGGTCAAGACAAAGTCAAACGCCAAACAAAGAATAAAATGTAGGTTGCAACATACCTTATCAAAAATGTAATGTTGACTACATCAGGTGAATAGGCCTACTACCATTTTAGACCTATGTTATCTTATCACAACAAAACTGGAGTATTGATTAGTTTTTATAAAAGTACTAGGCTAATCATTTTTTTCCTTATAAAGTTTTTCTAATAATTAATGATGGCTCGTGCTGTCATAAATGAAATTATTTTCAAAGAGTTAGGAGAAATAGATGTCGATAACGATGATATTGATGTAAACTTAAACGTTTTAATGACAGTTCTAGTCGCTGCAGAACAAGGTAGAAATCCACAAATGGGGATTTTAGAAGGATTATTAAACAATCGAAGAGAAAGGAGGCCTCATAATGTAGGGGATTTTGAAAACATTGTACCTATTTATAGCGCGCCAGTGAGTTCAAATCTCATTTCCGAATGAGACAAGGAACTATGCAGGTAAGATAAGAACTTGTAGACTATTATAATTTTACTACCAGATAGTCTTCTATAACCAGTACGAGCGCGTTTCGTGCTGTGTGAATGAAAAATCTTGGTTGGTTACCCAAGTATAATAGTCTATTTTAATAAAATAAAATTAGGCCAGCACTAAATTTTAATAATTATTTTAGCCAGTCTCTTTCTGTTTAGATTTTCTAATTAAGAGAGTTTCAAACTCTTTCAAGGGCAAAAAGTTGGCTTAATTTTATTCACAGCAGCGCGCGCAGACTAAATTAATGATATGATAGGCCTACACTGTAACCTATAGTTTCTTTTCCTTATAAACCGTATACTCTCCAACTTCATTGTAGGCTACACTAGAGCTCAGTATATTATTACAATATAATTATATAGCTAAATGCAGAAAGGGGACATATCCATTTTTTTTTTTTTAAACTGTTTTTGATGGATTCTATGAGAGCTTCTTTAAACGCATCTTTTAGTGCAAGAAGGGGACAGATGCAGCACATAGATCAATTGTGAACGAGACCTAAAATTTATATTAAGTTCAGAAAGGGACATCTCCAGGATATGTTCCCTTTCTGCCCAGAACGGACATGTGCTGCACTCTACATTATGCTGCTTGAGTTAAACACTAGTCTTCAGCTGTTTAGGATTCAGCTCTACATAACCTACATAATTAATAGCTCGAAGGCTGAAATTTTCAATTAGGATTTTATCAATATAATTATTATTATGGATAGTGACAATAGTGAATAGTGACGACAATATTAATCCTCCACCACCTAAAAGGAAAAAGGGAATTATAAATTTAGAAAAATATAAAAGGAACATTACTTCGAAGGAAGGATCAGGAATTTCACCTCTTGACAGAGATCAGGTTCTGAAGAGGCTTCCTAGTGGATCCAATGTGAACCGAGAAGAAACCTTGAATGATTCTGGGAGCACTTGGGCTGCAACTCTACAGTCGTTCCTGCAAAAAAATAGAGGAGAAGAGACCAGACAAACAGGCAAAGAAAGAAAGAAAGAAGAAGTTGAATGTTTCACCTGGTGTTGGTGTGCAGCCGGATGACATGAAAGACAGATCTATTGACGACCCAACAGAGCCTCAGCCAAGCACTTCGAAGCCAGCTAAGAAGAGTGTTTTGAAAAGAGCAAGAAAGGACTCTTCAGAATCTAGTGGTGACAACGAGGATGCATTCTCTCTTCAAGATTCCGACGAACTAAATTTAAGTGACTCCAGTGATGGGAACTTTGAAGAACCTGAATTGAAACCTGAAAACAAGACAAAAGCTCAAAGGACTTTGGTGAAGATGGAAGAAATAGCTGGTAAACCAGATGATGTTTTTGTGATTGTTGAACTGCTTTTTGATGCAGGGACTAAAAAGGAAGCAGTAAAACAGTTCTATGCAAAAGTGATTAATACAAGGCCAGAAAAAAATGAACTTTCAGTTAGTTTCTTCAGAAAAAGTATGAAGACTGCAGGAAATGTTTTTGTTTTCCCAATCAATTCTGATGAGATGGATTTAAATATTTCACAAATTGTGAGAATTGTATAGCCTATAGACATAAAGCGAGGGCGCCACACTTTTTTGTATGAGTTGAAATGATCATTTATGGTAATCAAGAAAATAATTCTTAAATAATTCTAATTATGTAAATAATTCTTCAAACTATTATTTTTCTCATGTAAAACATGAATTTTGTTTGTTTTAGTCTAGTGTATGGATTTAGTTGCTCCAGAAGTGTTAAACTTGAACAAAATCTCATTCATTCACTCATTTAATCTTAAAAATAAAAATTGTATTATTTTTCTCCATTAAATTCAGTTTTTTAAACATGAATATTGTTTCTCTTAGTCTAGTGTATGGAATTGAAGAAATCTTCATCTACAGAGGTTGATTGAGATCGAGCCAGTTGAGCGGAAACGTCCAAAAGAATCAACAGATTTATAAAAAAAACTTTTACTGCTAATTATTTTGTTCTCTGTAAGGGAAAACGACTACTGGTATGTAAAACTGCCTTCTCCAGGCCCATGGAGTAACAAAAAAACGTGTTGAGAGACTTATAAATCTACTCCACAGGGAAAAACACCGAAAGATAAACGTGGTAAAAATGCAAGTGCTAACACTATTTCATGTGAAATTTGCCAGGAAATATTTGATCACATTTCATCTTACCCTGTAAAAAATCTCATTACACTGGTCGTGAAATAGAGTATTTGGATGCTCGTTCATCAGTTAAAACTAGGTATGAAATGTTCAAATTAAATATTTGATCACATTTCATCTTACCCTGTAAAAAATCTCATTACACTAGTCGTGAAATAGAGTATTTGGATGCTCGTTCATCAGTTAAAACTATGTATGAAATGTTCAAATTAAAATACCCAGACTGTAATGTTACATATCAGTTTTATTGGCAGTATTTCAAAGCCAATCTGTCGGTTAGAAGCTTTTAGATCCCCAGAACCCTCATATCTTCCACCTTTGGCTGATTTAGCCATCACCATTCCATCCCGTCTTAGTTCATCCGCCATTCCTTTACCAACTTCCAGTTCAATTTTATTTTTGTTTCCTCTTGCAGTTATGGTATCATCAAACCAGTTGTAAATCACTTCAATTTTCTCCATTACTTCCACCAGTGGGTCTATCTTGATCAACTTGTTAGGCTCAGCCTCATCCTCGGACCTTTTCCTTTTGGAACTGGCACTATCCTCAAATGCTGTGTCCTTGTCTTCATTGGCGCCACCTCTAAGCCTCATTTCTAGTCTATCATTCGTCCCTCTTCTCATGGTAGTCCAGTTCCCCGGCAGCCCCCCATCATCAAGTGCTCTGGTAGTCACTGTATTCAGAGACAGTGCATCATCTTCAATTATCTTTGCTTCTATTAAACCCGTAGCCTTCTGTTTCTCATATATTCTTTCAGTCTCTTTACTTGTTCTTGAAGATAGAGAATTGCCCTAGCTGCCTGTGTCTTAGATAGTTTCAGCTTGTCAGTGCCAATGACAAATGCTCCTGGCATTCTCTTGTCAGTTTGCACCGCCGAGCTGGAGGTACAACGCTCCAAGTGAGCCTTCAGCTTGTATGGATTTTGCCCTTTCCTTCATTCTTTGTTGTTCCATCACTGCATTCCCTCGGTTAATTCTTTCCTCTGCTTGATCAGCCAGGTATCGCCGTTCACTATAGTATCTGTCCACTTCCAATTTTCTTAGCATTAGTTCTCTTTCCCATTCCATCTGTTTTTCTGCCCTGCACAAATTTCCAGCATTACCCACGTTAACTTTGAGTCTCTCACCAATTTCAGCAAATGCTTCAAATGTTGAGCCTTCACTTCCATTCTTCCGTCTGGTTAGTTTTACACTTTCCTCCATTACTCTAACCAGACTTCCACGCTGGGCCTCTTCATCAACTGGCATATATTGGGCTCTTGGCACGCTTCGCCCGTCGTTCGGATACATTACTCCCACACAAGATTCTACTATGTATTTAATTCCGATCCCCAGACAGCCAACAGCACTATGCCAATTCCGATCCCCAGACAGCCAACAGCACTATGCCAATTCCAATCCCCAGACAGCCAACAGCACTATGCCAATTCCGATCCCCAGACAGCCAACAGCACTATGCCAATTCTGATCCCCAGACAGCCAACAGCACTATGCCAATTCCGATCCCCAGACAGCCAACAGCAATATGCCAATTCCGATCCCCAGAAAGCCAACAGCAATATGCCAATTCCGATCCCCAGACAGCCAACAGCACTATGCCAATTCCGATTTTCCACACAGTCACTGAAAAACGAAGCAATAGCCTCCCTGTCTGATAATCTGATGTCTTCCGCACATTCCGCGTAATGATAAGCCAGGTCGTGAATCTGCGCTATGGCATCATCAGTATCAGCCGGTGGCACCTATCCCAGAGACCCTCTCCCCTCGCACAACGAGTCCCTGTCCAGCCCAACAAACTTCCACTAGTGAGAGCCAACTGATCCCACTATGGTGCTGACTATGACCACCGCTACATACAATGACCCTGAATCCTATCTTCTAATGTATCCTAACAACTAATACCGGATAAAAGTTCACTTATTCTAAAAGATCACCAACACAATACAGGACCAAACAAGACCACAAGGTCGCCAACACAATTATAGGAACCAACAAAAAAGAAACAAGACCACAAGGTCATCAACACAATTATAGGAACTAACAAAAAGAAACAAGACCACAAGGTCACCAACAAGGATTACAACCCTGGAACATAAAGTATTAGCTTCAACAAAAATCTTATTACACAGCCTTATAACTAACAATGACAGTACATCCAGTGCAACACAATGCACTCAATAGCTATGGAAACAGAAAGAAAAAAATTACAAGTCCAAAAAATGATGACTCGGTAAATACAGGGATATTTTGTTCACCTATTATTCCCCTTATTTTTTTATTATTCCCACACAGGGAATTATTATTTCCCTCCTGAATGGTTGGCCTGCTCTCCCACTCTTAATATCCCTACTCCTGCTAAAGCTATCCCCTCTCACAAACTTCTCCCACCACCAGTACTCCCACTCAGCAGTCCAATATTGCGCAAGTAACAGTCAGTATGACCTGCAGTAACCCCACCAGTCAGCACTATTAGAGTTTCCCAGGCAAAAATTTTGTCTATGTAGCAGAGCAGCTGGCCAAACTGCTGACCAAAGACAGAGGTCACTGCCCAATGCCTATAGCATAGGCAATATACTAGTTACTATGAATTAATTCCTAACCTATAATATAATGACAATTATTAACTAACTACATTTTTTTTCATCCCACTGACCACCTATGAAAGGGGTATAAGGATTTGTCAATTATAATCTAAGTCGTCAATCTTTGCATTCTATAATGCGAAAAGAATTCCTCACTGGAATAAGGACAAACCTGCAACAACTCCTCCCTCACCTTAATTCTGAACTTTTCACCTGTAAGAGCTTTTATGCGTGTTGGCAATGAATTATAAAGCCGAATTCCTGCACTCTTTACCGCCCTCTCATACATACCAGTTCGATGAATGTCGTCTCTGAGGTTTTGTCTATATCTGGTATTGTATGAGTGGAACAACTCTCCTGTATTGAACCTATCTTTATTCCTATCAATAAAACAAAGAGCCTCTAAAATATATACACCTGGTAGTGGGAGAATCTTCAACTCTTTGAAATAATCTCTACAACTTGCTCTAATAGATTCACCCACCATCACTCTAACTGCCCACTTTTGAATCCTAAATATATGTATTGCATGAGTTGAATTGCCCCAAAATATAACACCGTATGAAAGAAGAGAATGGAACACAGCAAAATAAACACTTCTAAGCGTTCCTGCATCCAGCAATTTCTTCACGGTTCTAAGAACAAATACTGCTGAGTTTAGTTTGGGTTGAGGTCGCCAGGAGAGTTCATAGTCCAGCACTACTCCGAGTACCTTTGCCTCGTTTGCTGAACCTATGTTTCCATCTCTCGTATCCAATACTGCTTCCCGAGCCGTCCTGAATGGAATCTGCTTAGTCTTATTGTAATTTAGTACCAACATATTTGAGGCCAGCCATTCTTCTAGTTTCTGAAGAGCTCTTCTACTTTCAGATTCCATGTCATGCTGACTGTTACTTTTCAATAAAATACTTACATCATCAGCGTATAAAACACAGTGTGCTGGCTCAAGGTGTGGTGGCAAGTCGTTAATATATAGAAGGAAAAGCAAAGGACCAAGGACTGATCCCTGAGGGACCCCATTACTTACACCAAGCTCAAGGACTTATTCTAATTAATTTCAATACTATAAATTAACTAAACAATTGAATCCTATAGGAAATGTTCAATGAATTTCAATTAACATTGAGAGATTATAATCAGTCTAAGAAAAACACTTTTAGTTTTAGCCCAATATCCAATGCTAAATTGAGTCAATTCATTACTCCACTAAATAATTTATTTAAATGGCCCCCTCAGGGCCAGGGCTTAGCCCAGTGCTTACCCGAATCACTACTTACTATTATCTCACCTTAACTTTCTGGTTAATTACACATTCACTTGTAGTACTATAACATTCCAAACTAATAACTGTTAATAACTGCTGACAGCAACAATACGGGAGCTCCTACTAGACGTCTGTCCGGTTCAGCTGCCGAACACCAACTTAAAGTAGCAGATATTAAGCGTCACCGACCTCGTGAAGACAAAGCCACACCTCGCCCTAGACGTGCTTTTTCGTATTCTATTACAGTAAGCAATAAAAATGTTACATTGTGCCAAGCAGCGTTTACAGCTGCATTAAATATTAAGCGTGATCGCCTAACATGCAAAGTGCAACAGCCGGATAAGCCTATAACTGATGGTCGAGGAAGACATGGAAACCAAAAACGCACTTCTGCAGGTATTTTAAATAAAGTGCACCAATACTTGACAAACATTCCTAATATTGAGTCACACTACTGTAGATTAGAATCTCATTAAAAAAATTTTTTGGACCCTCAATTAACTATTTTGAAACTTCACAAGTATTTTTTGAATGAAAATCCAGATGTACAACTCTCATATGAAATTTTCCGCCGAATTTTCAATGAAGACTTCAACTTAACATTTGGGGTTCCCAAAAAAGACATCTTTGAAGTTTGTAGTTGATTTGGAGACTGCAAAAGATAAAGACAAAGAGAGTATTATTTCTCAGCGTGATGCTCACCATGAAAGATGCTGAAATTTTCTTTGAAAGAATGAAGCTGTACAAGCAGGATAATGAGGGTAATAATCCCAATATCTTTCGACTTTCAGAAGAACCTCCCATTGCCTGTAACAAATATTCAAGATGAATACTTCAAGCGCCAGTTATGGATACACAATAATTTTGGAATACATAATATTCCAACCAGGAGTGCCACTATGTATTTGTATTCTGAACACTATGCCGCAAAAGGACCTGATGAAGTCTTAACATGTTTGGCGGATTTCATTGAGAACAACAAAACAGATGAAATGAAAAAATTGGTTTTATTCTGTGATAACTGTTTTTCTCAAAACAAAAACCAATATTTATTCATGTACCTTGTGTGTTAGAAGAATTTATTCATGATAATATTTATTATAACTGTTTTTCTCAAAACTAAAACCGATATTTATTCATGTACCTTGTGTGTTAGAAGAATTTTTGACTCTGTGGAAATTGTATATCCCATACCAGGCCATGTATCAGACTCAGATTTTGGAGCAATAGACAAACTACGTCTCAAAAAAGAAAAAGTTTATAGTCCAGATGAATACGTCAATCATCACATAATCAATAAGTTTATATCTATAGCTTGGTAGGCTATTAATCGACTGACTGAAAACTAGAATCGATTACTCACTTATTGGCCGAGGCCAATCGAATTCAGTTCTAATAAAGTATCTCATCCTTCTTACATCTTAAAAAAAATGATACTACCTTTTTTAACAAAAAAAAAATAATTGTAGTTCCTAAAAGCATAATCTCAGCCTCATGAACTATGAAATTACCTTTAAATTTTTTTATGTATAGTCAAAACTAGAATCGAGCACTCACTTATTAGTCGAGGCCAATCGAATTCAATTCTAATAAAGTATCTCATCCTTCTTACATCTTGAAAAAAATGATACTACCTTTTTTAACAAAAAAAAAATTAGTTCCTAAAAGCATAATCTCAGCCTCATGAACTATGAAATTACCTTTAAATTTTTTAATGTGTAGTCAAAACTATAATCGAGCACTCACTTATTAGTCGAGGCCAATCGAATTCAATTCTAATAAAGTATCTCATCCTTCTTACATCTTCAAAAAATGATACTACCTTTTTTAACAAAAAAAATTGTAGTTCCTAAAAGCATAATCTCTGCCTCATGAACTATGAAATTACCTTTAAATTTTTGATGTATAGTCATAATACTGTATGTTATAGTAGTTTTGATTATGCTCAAATGAAATATCTTACGGTTTTCAAGATGACCAGTGTTACTGGACTTCTGAAATAAATACTAATTGATCTTGGATGTATAAACTTTGAACCAGAAGCACCAGTAGTGATGGGAACTTCAGCTTGAGTACTCCTCCAAGAATTATTATCCAATATTGATTTTATTTGTATACATATAATTGTTCATTGTACAAGTATTATTAACTTGTATGAAATAACTATCTAATACCAAGGTTTTAATAGTACTGGGTGCGGCAGCGAATCGGGCGATTATGGAGGGGGTAGTGTGGGCTGGTAATGGAAAGGTGGGGGTAGCCAAGGCCACGAACACGTTCCCCGGTTTAAAGCATTTCAGTAACAATGGACGGTTGGACTAACCCACAACGTGCGTTCGCCGTAAAGGCTTATTACGAAACCCGTAGTTATGCAGCTGCCCAGCGCCGTTTTCGAACACAATTCGCGATACATCGTAATTGGCCAGTGCCTACACCACATGCAATAAAGTTGTGGGTTGCAAATTTTGAAGCCACTGCATCAACAAACAGAAGAAGAGGTGGTGGTAGGAGATCAGCCCGGACTCCTGAAAATATCGAACGTGTGCGAGTTGCAGTTGGAAGAAGCCCTCGTCGTTCCGCTCGCCGTCACAGCGTCGCACTCCAACTCTCTGACAGGACAGTTAGATTTGCACAATCATCCGTATAAACTGCAAGTTGTTCAAGCTCTTAATGGGAATGATTTCGCAGCCCGCCGGTGTTTTTGTGAACGTTTTTTGGTTATGATTCAAGAAAATGAAGACATCGTGCATAATTTTTGGATGAGTGACGAGGCACACTTTCACCTGTCTGGATATGTTAACAAACAAAATTTCCGTTACTGGAGTGACACCAACCCTCGTCAACTCCATCAGCAACCTCTTCATTCCTGTAAGGTTACTGTTTGGTGTGCCATGTCTTCATCAGGCATTATCGGACCATTTTTTTTCGAAAATGAACATGGAGAAACTGTGACTGTTAATGCTGAGCGGTATTCAGAAATGTTACGCACATTTTTCTTTCCTCAACTACGCCAGTACGGGATGAACAATGAAACATTATTTCAACAAGACGGAGCAACAAGTCATACAGCCCGAGTGAGTATGCATCTTCTGAACGGCGTTTTTCCTAATCGTTTAATCTCTCGAAACGGGATGATTCCATGGCCCGCACGTTCGCCCGATCTGTCGGCCTGTGACTTTTTTCTGTGGGGCTACCTCAAGAGTAAAGTCTACGAGCAACGGCCGACGACGTTGGATGAACTGAAACAAAATATTCGTCAAGAGATTGCACGAATACCACAGCAAATGTTACGGGACGTTATGAACAGTTTTCATCGGCGGCTTGACGAATGCCTGATGAGAGAGAAGGACGTCACCTTGCCGACGTAATTTTCAAAAATTGAATTAGTTTAGTGAAATATAAATGCTTTTCTATGTACATTATTATGGTATTAATAAATTTTTTTAAAACAACAGCATCAATTTTTCACACTTATTTTAAAATCGCCCGATTCGCTGCCGCACCCTGTATAAGCTCAATTGTACAGTCTGCAGGCTCTTGCACCGAGAACTGACATTATTGGCTTTGAGAGAAAGGATAAAATCATCCTCCATGGAGTTGAGTTATGAGGAGATACTGATCCTCCTGAAATGATGGCAGCTTTTAATGTTTGAGCAACATAATTGTAGAATGTCAATTTTTTATGAATACACTGCATGTTGTAGCAAAAATGATTGGGTACACAGAACAACATGTTTCATCTTTTGACAAAATAAAGGCGTTGAGAGTGCCACAAGGGTACAAGCCCATGACGCTATGCAAGCAGCCAGTGCTCCAGCAAGAGGCGGCTTGGCAACACAGCCACATGACAATAAGTGAATAAATAAAATATGAATTTAAATGATTGACTGTACGTGATTGTAAAAAAAACATCAAAACCGTGTGTTCATACATCACAGCTCAGAATGGATCAACAAACCATCATCTAAAAAACCTTCTTGATATTATTGATGAAGAGACAATAAAACCATTAAATTGTTGTAATTTCACTTTTTGTGTAGTTGAGAAGTTTATATTGTGGTAATTATTCATATTGAATGAAAAAGACTAAGAAAATGTCAAAAACCATAGATTTAAAGACCGGTTTCGGTTACTACACCATTGTCAATCTCCAACCAATTGTTTATCAGAGATTAACAATGGTGTAATAACCGGAACCGGTCTTTAAATCTGTAGTTTTTGACAATTTCTTAGTCTTGTTCATTCAAAATTGTTGTAATTATTTATTGCCTACTGTGATTGTAATTTTATTGATAATAATTGTTATTTAAACAACTTGGGCACAAACTTTCTAAATCAAATAAATTTAATACTGGAGTGGATGATGATAAAGTTAATTAAATGTTTTCACAACAAATGAATCCATGATTGTCATGTAATACTTAATTTGTTTTATTTTTGAAGCTGAGGATAGCTTCACACTTAGAGGGGAGAAGTTACATCTGGCAACCCCCTATATAATGCTGATGTAGTAGTGCATTGTTATTACTAGATATTAGTTGAGTCAGTCTGTTGCCAGATCTCATAGAGCACACATCGCCTGTAATCTTGATTCGGTCTATTAATATATTGAAATAAAAAATTCTCTTCAAAAGCCGGTTGGTTATTCGTTTATTACGACGGTTCCTTAACTTAATATCACAACCTGAGAATGGCAACCCAACCAAAAGATCTCGTACCATTCAAACAAAAAACTTGAAAAATATAGTGCTAATCTTCAATTTATGAATAATTCTCTTTCAAAGCCGGTTGGTTATTTGCTTATTACAGTTCATTAACTTAATATCACAACCTGAGGATGGCAACCCAACCAAAAGATCTCGTACCATTCAAACCAAAATCTCCAAAAATAGAGTGCTAGTCTTTATTTTATTCATAGTCGAATATAGTGAATTCATAATCGCAGTCCAAGATGCAATACAAAATTGCTGAGTAGAAGATGTTTTATGATATGAAAAGAGTACGGTACTTATTTTATTTCATCATGAGAAAAAAATTATCTGCGGTTATACGATTGGTGCGCGAGTCATGAAGACAGACTACTGGCAGGTAGCTTGCAAACAGGAGAAGGCAGATAGGGCAGGACAAGAGGTAATGCTATTCTAAGCACTCATCCATCCCCAACACTTGAATCATTTTTGAAACCGTCAAACTACACCCAAGTGGAGTCTAATAGAATGCTGCAGAAATTTGAAAAATGGTGAGAACTGTAACTGTCATTGCTATAAATGAATGGGGTGAAAACGCCATTTCACATAACTATGATTTTGGAACTAAAATCTTGATTACAATCAATGACAATGAAAATCTAAACTAAACTAACTTAAATACAAATAGTGAATAGTAAAATTGAATAGACAATTAACCACAATATCTTATGATTCATGTGCGCTTCTCATCATTTTTAATAACTGGATATTATATAGATAGAAGATAATGAATTACTTTCAACAAAAGTACATCATTGCCTTCACAATAATTATCACTACCATTGATTAAAAGATCAAGTAACAAACATGTAAGAGATGATCTCTCAAACATTAGAACAGTTTACTCAGTGAAATTTTAAACTAAATCGGAACAGCTGCCGATTTAAACTAGAAATGTGCCACCTCATATTGCATGAATGCTCATTGCGGAAAGAGCCTCATGTAGTAATGTTTAGACTTGAGGCACAAAAATTCAATTCCAATACATATGTCTCCTGTCTCCTCAACTTGAGGAACATATATTATTCATAGCTACAGAAAATATCATTTGTAGATTTTGTAGAAAATATCATTTGTAGATTTTGGTCTCTCTTAAGGTGCGTACAGATTTACGCGCCGCGAACATGAGCAATTCACTTTTAATCAGCTGATGCCAAGCTTTTTATTACTGTATCTTGGTCTAAGCATCGTTTATAAACGCGGCCCCATTGCGAGCTAAAAACAAACTTGGAAAACCTTGAGATCATAAGAATAATATGAAACATTACTTCAAATACTGAACTTTCAAAAATTGGTAAATTAGCACACGTGTGTTGTCTTATTTTCCACTGTAATTACTCAATACTAAGGCTCAACTCACACTAGCTCGACTCAAATCGTAAGACTCCAGTCGAGGATAATCCAGTCTCTCGACCTCAACACTTTTTTGCTCATTGTCACTACTTCAGATCCATGCTACTCCAATTCTAACCTTACTTTACTAGTAGTTCTGTGAACAGTAGAACAGTATTCTCATCCACAAGTACCTGATTGAAAACTATAGACCTTATGGAAATACAGCAATAGACTGGCTTCTCCACACATCTGTGTAATCACTTGTCAGCTGATTTATGATGAATAATTCTATAGTCTGATTTTTACTCTAATATTGGCGTATGAAGGAGGATCCTTTTTCCTTTTATATTATCCTTGAAATGCAAAATTTCCAAAAACCTTGTATATACGTCGACGCGCAATTAAAAATGAACATATCTGTCGAATTTCATGAAAATCTATTACCGCGTTTCGCCGTAAATGCGCAACATATAAACATTCGAACATTCAAACATTAAGAGAAATGACAACCGTCGACTTGAATCTTAGACCTCACTTCGCTCGGTCAATTAAAAATGTAAGATCCAATTCGTCACTAATTTGCATGTAACAAATAATTATTGTCTCATCTAATTCTTATTATTGACTTATCTAAGATGATAAAACATCATTTTCATAAAACATAACCTCACTTTCATTAAAAATGGACGGTGCTACGCAACTCAAGTCGAGGCTCGAACAAAATGTCGAGTTGATGCTCGAGTCAGTCTCACAGTCGTGATATCGCGGAGACTAGAATCGACTGGTCTGAGTGTCGCCATTTGAAAACACATGCTGCGTCGAGAAGAGACTATAGTGAGGTCCACGTTATAATGGCAGTGGATAAAGATAGAAAAATAGCAATGCCGATTCTCTGAATTAATTAATTATATTTCTACACTGTCGAAAACATAATTGGACCTAGAAATGGATAGTACCACCAGCTTTGTCGAATGATAGACAAGGATAGCAAAACCAAAGTTGATCAAATACTGCCATTATAACGTGGACCTCTCTATAGAACAAGAACAACCACTATATGATACAGTATCAAACTCAACTTGATACACAACATCATAATTTGATACAAAACAGGATAGAGCTATCTGCTTTGTGGAATGATAGACAAGGATAGCAAAACCAAAGTTGATCAAATACTGTCATTATAACGTGGACCTCACTATAGAGTCTCATTCTCTTCTCGATTTGAGTCGCGTAAGTGTGAGTTGAGCCTAAATATTCAATTAAAATATAGTTTAAAAGGTACTGGGTACATGTAAATGACTAGATATAGTATTAAAACTAAAAAATGAAAACGATACCAGTTGATGAACCGTTGTAGGTCCCATGATGAGTATGATGCTGAAACTGATGATGATGATGTTGCCAATATCGATGACAACAGTTGATGATGATGATGAAGTTGCCAATATTGATAAAATGTATACAATGTTGATGGAGATATTGATGATATTACTCGAGGAATTCCTCAGTTGACGCCATAGTAGCTTCAACTAGTAGTGTGAAATCCAGTTCTGCTAAACTGGCTGGAAAGGAAAACAAAACAAATAAATTATTTATTCATTCACAATACTATAATTTGAAGTAGCATATATTAGTAATTCACCTTTTGGCTTTTATGGCACACAAAAGTTTACAAATATGAAAAATCTAGACTTATAGGGCCGGTTTCCGAGCTCGGGATTTAGCTAAGTTCTAGACTTTAAACAGCTGGAGTCAGAAAGTTAGCTTTTCAAAACAGGGCGTAGTCGCAGTTTTTATAACAGTAGTTGCAGTTTTTATTTTCTCATTTCTATAATTTGAAACGTTTTCCCTTAACGAAATTGAACATTTCTAAATAATTAAAAATATCTGAAACTTCACACTATTTTCTCTTTATTTTATTTTGTGTTTAATTTTCTAGTTTTTTTTTGAAATTTAATTCAAACGTGGCTTTGACAATGACAACGACTGCGCCCCGTTTCGGAAAGCCAATTTTCTTACTCCAGCTGTTTAAAGTCTAGAACTTAGCCAAATCCCGAGCTCGGAAACCAGCCCTTAGTTATTAAACCGTAATTCGAATGGTAACATGAAACGTTGACGGTGATTGATACGTATTAAGTCATGGTCCCGAATGTACAAAAATTACATTCGAATTCCCTTCAAATTATTAATCACAATTAAAAGCCACGATAACAAATCAGAGAAGCCATTTTCGGGAAAGATGAATAACGATTAAACGCAATGAGAACCAATCAGAAAAATCTGGTGTGGTACACTCACACAACTTTCCTTGCTCATTAACGAGGATAATTTAGGGAATAACATTATGCCGATTGGCGGCTAAATAATTAAAACTACGATTATACTATTGTGATTGTGTTCAGAGAACATTTTCCTTTGTTTGAATTATGAAATTTGAGGATTTTTTAAAAGTTGTCAAAACAGCTTTTCTACAAATAAAATATCGACATATGTTATTTTGAATAAACTGCTCTACCTACCTACCTGACGCACGAGAAGGAGGTTACAAAGTAAATTTCTCAAGGATGGAGTGGACCCCCTGTTAATTTCTCAGGGAGGAGACTCATGCCAGTTAATAGAGCTGATATATAACTATACAGGATATGAATTTGAAAAAAATCGGTAATTTTTGAGAAAATCGTGATAGAAATTCAACAAAATTCATTCTTCTCAGGAATATTACGGAGCTCCTGCAATTTTCCCAGAAATGAGACTCATGTCAGTTGATAGGGCTTATAAATAGCTATCTAGGGTATTAATTTGAAGAAAATCGTTAGAGCCGTTTTCGAGAAAATCGTGAAAAACATGGTTTTTTAGCCATTATCCGCCATTTTGAATTGAATTTTATTGAATTTCTTATTGTCGGATCCTCATGGTATAAGGACCTTAAGTTTAAAATTTCAAGTCAATCGGTTAATTAGGAACGGAGTTATCGTGTTCACAGACACACACACACCCACACACACAGACCAACACCCAAAAATAATGTTTTTGGACTCAGGGGACCTTGAAACGTATAGAAAACATGAAATTAGGGTACCTTAAATTTTTTTGGAAAGCAATACTTTCCTTACCTATGATAATAGGGCAAGGAAAGTATTGAAACTTATAGAAAACATGAAATTAGGGTACCTCAAATTTCTTTTTGGAAAGCAATACTTTCCTTACCTATGGTAATAGGGCAAGGAAAGTAAAAAAGTCAAGTTGAAAGTTAAGAAAGTCTGGTATCCGCGACTGTAGTCGTATGATTCAAGTCGCGCTAGTGTGAGTAGTGCCTAACATTTATATTTATTCCTTTCAAGAAAAGTAAAAACCATTTTTGAAAATAAGCTTTTCTGATTGGTTCTCATGTCATTCAATCACGATTAAAATTCAGCAGACTTTTGTGCAACCAGACCATGGAAAAATTCATAACATTGCAATTTAGGAGAGTACGTGACATAGCCTACATTGTAGTGAGGTCCACGTTATAATGGCAGTGGAGAAAGAAAGGAGAACAGCATTGCCGATTCTCTGCCTTGCCACTGCCTTCCATGAAAGATAGCTGATTTCGGTATATCTGATGTAATATTGACTGTTATTTTATGTTAAAAAATTATTAATTACAATTCGTCACAAAAATATAATGCTTAATGCTTTAATAATAAAATTTTCATAATTGAGATCAAATATCTTAATTACCTAGGTTAGGTTAGGTTAGGTATGTTTCTACATTTTTGAAAAACGATCTAGATACGTTGCGGAGCAAGAAAAGGATAGCGCTATCTGGGGCCTATTTCACAAAGGTAAAAGCATTGTTACCAACCATGGTTACGGACAAGTACTTGTAGTTACAACTTGACAAGTACTCACGTTTCACAAAAATCTATGATCTACAAGTTTACAATTTTACAAGTCTACAAGTGCTCCAAAAGTAAACATAACCTATTTTGATGATAATTTTCTTTTTTCATGCTTTAAAAAAATTATATGTACTTTTTAATAATTACTTTGAAATTATTTGAAAGCAATATAATGTTTTTTGTACAGTCCACTTCATTTATTGTTGAATTTGTAACCTACACAGTACATATACTATAGTATACATAACCTAAGAGGTAACACATTAATGACTATTTTGGAGATTTATTAAATTAAATTTTCCAATTATATATTTCCAAAATAATGAATTATTGGGCATTTTTGAATATTAGAAATAATTATTGAATGTTTTAAATAATTTTAATGATCACTTGTAAAACCTTTACATAGCTTTCCACTTCGGTCAAAATTTCATGGTTACGAACAAGTAATTTTTACAAAAATTGTTGGCTACAATGAACATTTTTGTGAAACAGGCAAAATCACTTGTTCGTTAGAAGCAAATCACTTGTAAACTTGTAGAAATTCATTGTAACTACAAGTTTGCAATTCTTCTTTAGTGAAACGCTTGTCAATCAGCTGTTCTCCAAAACCATGGTTGGCAACAAGACTTGTACCTTGGTGAAACAGGCCCCTGCTCTGTCCAATGTTAGCCAAGGATAGCAACACCTTGTTCTTTTTTAGGTACCTTCTCCATTACGGAGGTTTGCTATCATGGCTATTCTTACTCTGTTTACTGCTGCTCGGAAGAGGTCCTGTGCAACGCCAATGTTAATCAAATACTGCCATTATAACGTGGACCTCACTATAGTACAATTACTATTAGTGCCGGTTGCACAACAGCCGGTTTAATTTTAACCGTAATTAATTCCACGAGAACCAATCAGAAGGCGTTTTTGAAAATACGGCTTCTCTGATCAAATCTCTGAACCAATCAGAGAAGCCGTATTTTCAAAAACGCCTTCTGATTGGTTCTTATGAAATTAATCACGGTTAAAATTTAACCCGCTGTTGTGTAACCGGGCCTTGAAGGTACTCTGACTGGTACTCTTTCAAGGTTTAATCATTGAAAAGAAAATTCATGATTTAATTATTTAGGAATTATTTGAGCCTTTAAAGGCATGCAACTTTTGCTTATAATCTAATAATCACTATCCTGTGGTAGGAGAGGCGATACAACTGAAATACAGGGCGTTTCAAAATGTTCTTTGGGGTTACGAAAATTTACTACAGGAAGGCTATTCCACTTACCGAAATGAAACTTGTACGTGCAAATGCAGGGAATCAGACAGCTTTTTCAACATCTATTAAAGTTCAATGTATGCTCCTTTGGTGACAAGGGATACGTGAATACAAAAGTCTAGCCCAAACACGCCCTAGCATGTCTCTTTCGATAGAGGTGACCACATTGATTATGCGATCCTTCAGCTCAGCAACATCGTTCGACATTGGTGGAGTGAAGACCTTGGCCGATATGAATAAAACCAGAGCAAATGCTCATGAGCAAGAGCATGGAGCATATGGTTTTGCTCATGAGCAAAAGGTAGAAGCAAAAGCATTTGCTCATTTTTATATGAATAAGCTTTACCTTATACTCTTACCTTATGCTCCTGAACTCTGGAGCAAATGCTCACGTATTTTAAAGATTTTTCATCAGCTGATTCGCTTTTGTAGCCTTACTTTGTTTTTATAGTTCACGGAAGCGCTGAATATGCAAGTAGGGTGCACCGCTTGTGTTTGCGTCGTCTGCTCTGTTTTCTATTTATGAATAGAGTTTTAGGTTAGTTGAGTTTAGAATTTTGAAATAATAGCGTGAAAAAATGTCATCTCTATAATAATCTTCAGCAAATTCTTATAATATCAATAGCTTCTTATAATCGTCTACACTCTCATCTTCTTAAATGCCTATTTCCTATTTTGTGATGGCTATCTTTATAACAGGTCTTTTGTATTTATTCTTTTGTAGGGATAATGGTGATATATATCATGGTTGAATCTAAAAAGAGTTTTATAGTTTTCATCTATTGGTTGTGATCGTATCTGGTATAGTTTCCTCTTCCTCATACGAATTAGTTCAGCCATTTTACTATGAGCAAAAGGTGATAAGCTGCTCTAGACTAGACTCACCTTATTTGAAGCATTTGCTTCAAAAGTTGAGCAAATGCTCTAGTTTATTCATACAATATTGAGCAAAAGCTTTTACTTTTGAGCAAATGCTCAAACTATTATTTTTTTTTTGATGAGCATGAGCAAAAGGTTTTGCTCACGTTTATTCAGAGAAAATTAAGCAAATGCTCCTTATTTTAGAAGTATAAGCAAATGCTCAACTTTATTCATATGGCCCCTTGTCTTTCACATAGCCCCAAAGAAAGAAGTCACATGGCGTGAGGTCTGGTGATCTTTGTCACCACAGCAAAAGTTGTTGGTCTTCCTCAGACGCGTGACCTATCCAGCGTCGAGGCAGGACAAACGGTCAATCAACTAACTGACCAGTACCCGTGGAAAAAAAACTGTTCGAAATACTCTTTCGTACTGTACTTGTTTCATTATTGTAAGTGGAATAGTATTTTTGTAATGAATTTTCGTAACCCCAAAGAACATTCTGAAACACCCTGTTACCTTTAGCTGTTAAAAGATCGAGGAAAGTATCTAACGGAGACAGCCGATCAGCAGATGGGAAAGCGGCTAGTCCTGCAATAAAAAAAATAAACATTAAAAATTAATCTTGCAATGTTTTTGACATTCCCTTCCAGCATATTGCAATTTCAAATCAAAATCCTAACCCCCTAATCTTCCCTTTCACCTTTAAAACATCAAAAACATAACTCTACATGGACCCTAGCATATTGCAATTTCAAAGCAAAAACCTAACCTACTATTATGAAACATTATTAAATATAACCCAAATAAAACCTAACCCCTAACCCTTTCACATTTAATAGGTACTTTAGATTCATTCGACATCTTTAAGAACAAAACATAAACATGAGTGGTTCATTTTCTAGAACTGAACTTATTCATTTTATGATGCGTAAATTGAATCTTGTCGGCAGGCAATCAGCTCGTCGATACTCAAATAATACTGGGAAGCTTACCTATGGGATTGTAGGATGGGGCGGAACAAACTACGTGCACCTTGACCCCCTCTTAAAAGTGCAAAAACTAATAATGAAGATCATCAAGCAGAGGCCACCTCGTAATCCGTCAGACCATCTCTACAGTGATTTTTGTGTGATGGACATAAGACAGCTCTACTCCTTGGGAATAATTTGCAGACTACACAAAAACCCAGAAAGCTTTCAACAAAAGAACCACAGTTATAACACAAGAAACAGAAATCTTCTTATTAGGAACGTGGCCAGGAAGGCAATATAACAACGACACTTCAACCACCTAGCACCAAAACTCCACAATCTACTTCCTGCACAAATCAAGTCAATAGAAAACCCAACAAGATTCAAAACTGCCGCTAAGAACTGGATTATTTCAACTGGAAGACATCATATAGAAAACATAATCTCAAACAATATGTGAGCTCACTTACCCAACGTATTTGCAGTTTGCACCCCCACCCACAATCTATTACTACTACTAATACCTACTCTAGTACATGGGTTTCCCATAGTTGAGTAGGTTAATTTCCAATAGAATTGAATACCATATTTTTTATAGACTCATTGTATTATATTCTAGATATTTTGTACTTTTTATGTTTTAATTGTTTGTTGCTTTTTTTAAAGAAAATAGATTTATTATTATTATTATTATTATTATACTTTTGAATAACTCTGTATTGACAAATACTTTGAATATCTGAGACAAAGAGAAGCTGCTCTCCAATTTATGTTGTTTATTTTTTCTTTGCTGCTCTATTTGAGGTTATATTATTTTTCTATCATACTTTGTGATTTACTAGTGGCTTATATATTGTTATTGTTCATTTTATGTTAGAAGCCTCTCGCTGATGACAGCTGTGATGACACAGCAATGTAAGTCGACTGTGTTGCATGCATGCATGTTCTACCGTTAGTGGCCAGCCTAAGACCACTGAAACTCGTAACGCCTGACCTCTCACTCACTCTCACTCTCTCTCTCTCTCTCTCTCTCTCTCTCTCTCTCTCTCTCTCTCTCTCTCTCTCTCTCTCTCTCTCTCTCTCTCTGTCTTCTTGCTAGAGTTAGTGGGAAGAATACTTCGAATATTCTTTCCAAATAATGGACATTAATAGGTCCAAAGCTCCGCCAATTTATGTAGATGCATAACAATATTATCTATTGTATCTATAGTTATTATTAAAATTGTTTTTTTTCATATTATATACAGCTCAATAATTATTTTCTTAATTTATATTATGTAAATTCATCTATAATTTTGCTGTATTGTAAGCTATTGTATATAAGTGTATAAGCCAGTATATATTGTAATCTACATAAATAAAGTACTCAATCAATCAATCTTCTCTCTCTCCCCCTCAATGCACACCCCATAGATGTAGAAAAAAGGAGTTACCTCGGTTCCTGAGCCGGGTATGCTGGCGCGGCGGGGCGGGGCGCGGAGGATGCGCGCCCTCTACGCCCGCCAGTATGTTGAGCGTGTGCTCGCGTGCGCGCAGCATGAGGCTGGCCGGATGCGTCCACTGGTTCAGCAGGCGTTTGGCGCGCGAACGCGGCAACAGTTGCAGCAAGCGCAGCTTGCGTCTGAGGCCTTCACCCGTGTCCGACAAATCTGCACACATCCATCGAACATCCATCAAACAACAATAAATAATAACGATCATTATTGTCACTCCCCCTTGGAGGTCGCAGCCCAGGGAAAGGTTGGTCAAGCAAAAACTAAACAGGATAATAATAAATACATTTTATTTCCATTAAAATACATACAAGCAATAATACTAATAAGTATCTTCATTCTAATTAATAATTGACCGAGCGAAGTGAGGTCTAAGATTCAAGTCGACGGTTTGGCATTTCTCTTAATGTTTGAATGTTTTATGTTTAAATGTTTATATGTTGCGCATTTACGGCGAAACGCGGTAATAGGTTTTCATGAAATTTGACAGGTATGTTCCTTTTTTAATTGTGCGTCGACGTATATACAAGGTTTTTGGAAATTTCGCATTTCAAGGATAATATAAAAGGAAAAAGGAGTCTCCTTCATACGCCAATATTGGAGTAAAAATCAGAGTATAGAATTATTCATCATAAATCAGCTGACAAGTGATTACACAGATGTGTGGAGAAGCCAGTCTATTGCTGTATTTCCATAAGGTCTATAGTTTCAAACAGGTACTTGTGGATGAGAATACTGTGTGAGGTCTACTGTTCACAGAACTACTAGTTACAAAGAATATAAAATATCCATTTAATGTGTTTGTTTGTAAGTGAACCAGATTTACAAAAGGTATCGATTGATAATGATGTAGCATAGCAACCGTAACTAGTAGGTTATCTCAAATTGCTTTCAATGAATCAGTTGTTTTGATAATCTCAAGTCGTTTCCATTTAATTTGGACATATTACCACAATATCAACTTTACAACACAGAACATTGAAACTGGAATAACGCACCTGCAATGATAGCCTTCATGACGTCGACCTGCAATTGCAGAACACTGGCCTGCACGTATTGCAGGAAGACGGCGAAGGGCAGCGTGCGATAGCCCAGGTAGGCCATGAACGAGGGAAAACCCTGCGGCAGGGGAAACGCCAGGCTCTCAATGGCCAAGTTGTAGCGCTCCATCACTGAAAACAGAATCACCCGTTTGCCCTCCTCCAACGCATTCCTGAAATCAATCATTATTACATTTGTTATAGCTTGATTTTTCAAACATTAGACATTTATTTCTAATTGAATATTCAAGTACTCGAGATTTTAAAGAGTGATAATACAGTAATATGAATCTCAAATAGCATGGTTTTCTAGCATGAATTGACAAATCATTTCAAATACCAAGTCCCGGTTGCACAAAAGCTTCTTAAATAATTTAAATCATGATAAAATTCCAAGAGAACCAATCGGAGGATTTTTTCACAGAATGCTTCTCTGATTGGTTTTTGTAGCTACCAATCACGATTAGAATTTAACAGGCTTTTGTGTAAAACAGATTTTACTAGGAATGAATTCAATTGGTGCTTAACAGCGTTCAAACATTGGCAGACAAAACTGACGATTTGAAGCACACATGTCATGAACAAAATGCTTCTGCCTGTCTTTTAAGACCAGCAACAATATACAAATAATGTTACTTTTTGAACGATCACTCTTTGTGAACTGTTTTGAATGGAAAGAACTGAATTTAACTGTTGAAAAGAACATTTGCATTTCCAACCTCAAAATTGTTTTGCAAGAAATAATTTGGTTTTAATCAAGACTTTTAGAGGCTATTTCATTCTTAATTGTAATAAGGTATCTAATTGTAATAATAAACATAGGTTGTTTCCCTTGCAGGTGGAATGATTTTGTAGTTTTCTGAACTTTGAATCTATGATATGAAAATATCAATAACGTTTTTGATCATTTTTTTTCAAGGAATTTTGGAATATTTCAACCCTTAATCTGTTAACTGCTTGTTCTTGAAAAAAAATATGAATGTAGTATAACATTGGTCAAGGTGCTTCCTGACTTACGCGTCAACGTTTTTCAAACAAGGATTTTTCGGTGCTCACGAACAGAGAGCACACGGAGCGTTTGCCACCTGCTACAATTCATTCACTGTTGGTTTGTCCGACCTACATTTTGATGTTTTGCACAGGGTATTGCCACGTTCGTTGCACGCGCATAAAAATAGTCTTGTCACCACATAAGCTGGGTTTTCAATCAAAAGACGAACAAAAGTTCGCCGATCGCAAACGTTTGTGAGCGGCGTGTTTAGCTGAGCACCAAAGGTGCTTCACATGAGCAATTCACTTTTAATCAGCTGATGCCAAGCTTTTTATATCTGTATCTTACCGTTTCTGTAAAAATACAGATATAGTCAGCTGATTAAAAGTGAATTGCTCATGTTCGCGGCGCGTATATCTGTACGCACCTTAACGACTGGTCATGTATGATGAATCATGCACACAAACATTTCCATCATGCATGTTTTGTCATTAGCGAGAGGCTTTGACCAAACAACAGCTGTTTGACAGTAGCTTCTAACATAAAATAGACAATATATAAGCAATGGAAAATTACAAATGATACAACAACTTTAACCTCAAATAGAGTGGTGAAAAATAGGCAACAGAAAATCAAACATACAAAAACCTAACCTCAAAAAATATTGTTCGAAGCCTTTTCCTTTAGCTGTGATGACACAACAATGTATGATGACATGTGTGTACACACGAGTCAGAATGGCAGTTGTTACAATAGTGTGGTCCACCTTATAATGGCAGTGGATGAAGATAGAAGAAATAGCGATGCCGATTTTCTGCATTAATTAATTATATTTCTACACTGTCAAAAACATAATTGTCATCGTTGTGGACCTAGAAAAGGATATTACCAACGGCTTTGTCAAATGATAGACAAGGATAGCAAAACCAAAGTTGATCAAATACTGTCTTTATAACGTGGACCTCACTATAGTACTGGACGACATGGTCTCAGGACAAGACGACACTGACTCAGTCTACATTTTCTGGAGTACGAACTGAAGGGAGAAGACCAGGTGGTTTCTTTTCATCACAGAAACAATACTTCTAAACGGTGCAACCCATTGGAGTACCGTATTTCGATCAGGCCCTGCACCTCGACGTCCAACTATAAAATATTGACGAAAAAGCGTTGCACTGTGACTACAGATTCATTGTTTCTAAAAAAAACTAATCGACAGCGACCAACACGATGTTGTACATTCCAACGCTCCAGAGTGACTGAAACGGCATAGTGTAACATTCGTTCAACGGCAATACCCCCTCCCGTCGCCGAGTACTAGCGGTTCGAAAAAAAGCGTTTCCTCTGCACCACATTGTATACTTTAATGGCCTGATGTCACTACTCTGAGGTTCTCTTCACACTTAGTTAAGGAATCGTCCTATCTTTTTTAAAATTCAAAAATTAATTTACTTCACACAACATAATACATTATTACAAAACATTGTAGGCCTAACCAGCTCACACCTCCAAATATTTAAAGCTACACTACGCTGATGTGGACGGGTTCAGATGCGTACGAAGCTTGGATTTAACATTGGGAGAAAGGACGTATTTCAGTGTAGCGTAGCTGAATGTGAAGAGACCTCGAGTCTCTTCACAGACGTTGAGTGGGAGGAGACTGTCTAGCTGGGCCAATGGCAGGCGTTCATGCCCTTGACCAATAGCAGTACTCGCCTACTAGTATAAATTCTGATGCTCTTGTATTTAGTTTTAGTTTATCAGAGATTGCCAATGGTGTAATAACCGAAACCGGTCTTTCTAAGTATCAATAAATCTGTGGGTTTTGACAATTTCTTAGTCTTTTTCATTCAATATGAATAATTACCACAATATCAACTTCTCAACTACACAAAAGTAAATCAAAGACTTTATAGAATATTTTAGTAGTTTAATGTTGAAATGTCATTCACTATGGATAAATTTAATAAATATCAATAGGTGTTGATATACATTTACTTTGGTATTGTACTTTTCAAATTCAATTCTATTCCATCCAATTCACAGTATTTACAGATTATAAGCAAAAAAATGACAAGATCACACAGTTCAACAAGGTGAAAAAAATAAGCTAACAATTTTCAAATACATAATAATTTTTGTCAAAAAAATCATGACTAATTTGTGAAACTTACACGAGAGGAAATCCGCGCTCCACATGCTTTGTATCAATGGCCGCTGACCTGGTGACCAGCTGACAGAGGTGATGCGACGCCTCCAGCTGAGCGGCCGCATACCGGGTGGCCACTGCGTGCACCTGCATGCCAGAGTCCATGCCCGCCACACCACCTCGCTTCAACAGGTGCATGCTCACCTCGCGCAGGTTCTGTACAACACAACACAACACATGCTCTCACTAGAATTATTCATCATAAATCAGCTGTCTAGTGGACTATAATACTACCCGTTCAGAAACAACGAACATCTTGAAAATGAATCTTTCCATCAACGTTAGTAGACAGTTGACTATAATACTACACGTTCAAAAACATCGAGCATCTTCAAAATGTATATTTCCATCAACGTTGTAGACAGTTGCAGCCAAACATGATAACAGCGCTCACACTCACATTCCGGGACGACACATCGCGGTACGTTAAGACAGAAAGCTCTATGTTCATTTAGGATTTTTTCTAGACATTTAAATTGATAAAATATTTATTAATTTTTGAGAAAACATAACAACAGGTCAATGTAACTCACTGAGCGCGAGGTCTACTGTTCACAGAACTACTAGTAAGCCCAGGTTATGATTAGGGGATGAATGATAATAGCGTAGTGGTGGCACGGCAGAGAATCGGCAACGCTATTCAATCTTTCTCCACTGCCATTATAACGTGGACCTCAATAGTGTGATTCTCAGTTAATGTGAAGTAGTGATGTTATTTATAAGGGTCATAACATAATAGAACGACAAAGGTCGAGTGTATTATACAGAGTGTTTCAGAAGTAGTGTCGTACATTTTAGAGTATTGTTCCTAGATGATAGGAGACTACAAATGTCGTATTTGGAGTGTCCAAAACTCAGCGGTTATCCTTATAGCTGCCATTTTGTTTTTTCCACTTAGGAATTTTTATCTCAAGAACGAAATGTTGTATTGATCTGAAATTTGGCATAAATATTTATGCTATCAGCTTTAGAAAATAAAAGTAAAAATTTTTTATGTAAATTTTCAAAATGGCGGCCATTTTAAATTGTTGATGGCGAATTTCACGAAAAGCGTTCACTTTACAGAAAATTCACAAGAGACAGAAAAGTTGGCAAATTTTATCAAGATCTCAAGGAAACCTTATTTATCAAGATTAGTCAAAGAATAACAGAGAAATTAATTTCTTTTCGTACAATCAAAAAATGATCAGCTGTGCTGAATAGTGAGTTGTTTTTTCTGGCTCTAAATTTTGTAAAATAACTAAACACTTTAAAAATCTTAATTTTCGTTGTTTTTGAGTGAAAATGGACTAAATTTTAGTAAAGTGAAATCATAACCCTATTTTGGACTTTTAAAGTGTTATCTAAATTTGGGAAAGAAATAGTACAAGGAGTATCCTTAGTTTTTCTCTCCCAATCAGTGCTACTTGTAAAAATTATAAATAAATAAATAAATCATACTTTTACAAGACAAACAAGATCATCTGAAAAACATTGTAAAATCAGTTGTATGTCCATATATGGAGCCATACCGAGTTTCAAAGCTTCATCACTAATAAAATTGGAATTATTAATTTAATATTAACGTCTAAATGCTGAAAAGTGGTCATGCATGCAGTACAAAAAGAATTAATTTCTCTGTTATTCTTTCACCAATCTTAATAAATAAGGTATCCTTGAAATATTGATAAAATTTGCCAACTTTTTTGTCTCTTGTGAATTTTCTGTAAAGTGAACGCTTTTCGTGAAATTCGCCATCAACAATTTTAAATGGCCGCCATTTTGAAAATTTTTACTTTTTTTTTTAAAGTTGAGTCTTCATTGCATAAATATTCATGCCAAATTTCAAATCAATACAACATTTCGTTTTTGAGATAAAAATTACTAAGTGGAAAAACAAAATGGCAGCTATAAGGATAACCGATGAGTTTTGGACACTTCAAATACGACATTTGTAGCCTTCTATCATCCAGGAACAATACCCTAAAATTTTCGACACTACTTCTGAAACACCCTGTAGAAGGTATCATAGAAGGTAGCAGAGTTTTCAAATAATTCATGTATTCAAATGTGTCAGAACCTAGTGGAGGGACAAAGGTGGGGTAGGAGGAAGCGGAAACATATATAATGATAAATATAAATTCATATATTAATGAATAAATGCATGAATAGGCGATATTAATAATTTCAGGTCATGTCAGAGGCCCTGAAATTGATCTGGTGCGACCTGAAAACTCTTGACACCAAACCTGAGCCAGCCAGGTCACTCGATATTATTATTATATTAATAATGCATTATTCAAACACACTCAAATATCTTCTCTACACTATACCTCCGCCTCTCCTCTATGTTTTGACTTTAAAGCCTGGGTTTCATTAGTAACGTTAGTGTGATAGAGTTCCCTGGGCAAGTACTAACTATCTTGTGAACTCTCCTAATGGAAACGTTCATGGTAGAGTAGAGTCTTGGTAGAGTACTAGTTTTTAGTAGAGTAGAGTGGGTTAGCACCCTGGGATAGTACTCTACCACTTGCCTTCCCCCGCCACCGCTTCTCACTCTACTCTACCACTACTAAGCTAATAAAAACAGTCTCAAGCTAGTAGAGTTCCGTATTGACATTTCAAAGTTAGTTATGTTTACTGGACAACACACTCTACCTAATATTCTCAATTGTAGTGAACAGTTAGGGCCGTTTGCACAGTCACAAATTCAACTAAATTTCATTTCAAACTGGATTAAATCCGTATCGAATCTCGCTTCTTATAATGTGATTCATTCTGAGTTTAAGCCACCAGCTGAATAAATTCAGTTTAGGGCTGTGCAAAGGCAAAAAATAAACTTTCTACTGGAGATATTTTTCAAAGTTTTTCGATTTGTATATCATCAAGCTATCAAAATGAAAAAGTTTTCTCAAGAAAACATTTTTTCCGATCATTACTTTTTGAGATATGAGCGCCTGACGTTTAAATTTTTGAGACAGAACATTTCAAGTTCTGTAAGAGATAAATAAATCCATGAGATTTAGAGGATATTTTCTTCATAGTATTGTTGATCTAGTAAAACAAAAATTTTCTGAAAACATCAATGTTTGAGAAAGTTATTTAATTTACCAAAAATAACTCAAAAAAAGTTATTCATTTTTAGTGAATTGAATAACTTTCTCAAAAATTTATATTTTCAGAGAATTTTTGTTTTACTAGAGCAACAATACCATGAAGAATCTATCCTCTAAATTCCATTATTTATCTCTTACCTAACTTGAAATGTTCTGTCCCAAAAATTTAAACTTTAGGCGCTCATATCTCGAAAAGTTATGATCGGAAAAAAATGTTTTCTTGAGGAACTTTCTCATTTTGATAGCTTGGTGATATACAAATCGAAAAACTTTGAAAAATATCACCAGTAGAAATTTTATTTTTAGCATTTGCACAGCTTTGACTGTGCAAACGGCCCTTATTCGACCAAGTAAGTAGAGTAAGCTCGGTAGAGTTAGTATGCCAGTTACTCGACCACTAACTCTACTAGTGAAAACCAGGCATAAGGAGCGCTTACAGTTCGAATTAAATTGAAGTGAATTTGGACAAATTACCTTTCCCAGCATGGATAATTTTTGATAGAAACTCTGACAGTTTTAAGTGAATTCTAACAAAATAAGTTTCACAGCATTGTATGTAAAATGTTGAATATTAATGTGAATATAAAGGTCGAGTGGTAGAGAGTACTAAAAAGTCCTAGCACCGCCAGATGAAGTATTTAATTTTATTTTAAATATTGACTTCACTTCATTCAAGATAGTTTAAAGTGTGTGACTTACGACAGAAATGACATGCTCCTGCTTGCTGGCCGCTGATGACTCCACCTCGTAGAAGTGAAGCGGATCAGCTGATGCCGCCCCTTTTGACCTACCACCCCCGCCACCGCCCCAACCTCCAGTGATCATGGCCATGTCGGTCAGACTGCCGGCCGAACCACCAATCAGGGCGCCGCCCGGAGAGAGGGGCGTGCTGCATCGCGACAGTGCTTCTGGCTGCAACGACAGTACAAGATAATAGAGAGGTTTCAATATAGTACAAGATAATAGAGAGGCTGCAACAATAGAACAAGATAATAGAGTGGCTGCAACGACAGTACTAGATTATAGAGAGGCTACAACGATAATACAGAGGCTTCAATATAGTTCAAGATAATAGAGGCTGCAACGATAGAACAAGATAATAGAGTGGCTGCAAAGACAGAACTAGATGAAAGAGAGGCTGCAACGATAGAACAAGATAATAGAGTGGTTGGAAAGACAGTACTAGATGATAGAGAGTCTACAACGATAATACAAGATAATAGAGTGGCTGCAAAGACAGTACTAGATGATAAAGTGGCTTCAACATTTGTAAGCACGATATGGAACGGCGGGAGAAGCCTCCACCAAAATATGTAAGCAAGATATGCCTACACCCAATATGTAAGGGGAAAAGAACTATGAATACAAGAAAGGAACAGAATAACTAGAACTTTAATGAGTCTTTAACATATTTACATTTGAACAAAACAAGATTAATTTGATTATGAAACAATATTTTATATGAATTAATGGGGAAACACTCGCTTGCTGCTAACGAGGATTCAATGTTTGTGGTTATGAAAAATTTAAGAACAATGATTCAGTAGTCACTTACCTTTTTGAAATAGCTTCCCACTTTGGCATCCACTGGTATTTCGCGGCGTTAATTATTAATTAGAAATCAAGATAACTGATCCAATGAAATGGGTTCAGATCCCGTCCTATTCATAATACAATTCTTTTTAAACTGCCCGAACTGCGACAGGAAAACTGTATTATAAAACAAGAGAAAATCTATCCCTTCACCAGAACAGCCGGACTTTACTCACAGTCCTAACGACGAGCTCACACACACCGACCAAAGAAAAATTTTGGTATTAAATAACTCAGTCAATGCCAACATGAAAGCCATCTCAAGTACATATTTTTATCTGTCGCACAAGCGGCACGTTTGTTATTAAAACAAAAAGAGAAGCTACATTAATTTTGACAACAAATGAAATAAACAAACTTTCTGTCGATGACAAAAATTGTTCAAAGACAAAAACACTGTTCATTAAACTTTTCTAAATTAAAACTCTAAAATAATAATAATAATAACTAATAACTTTTATTCACTTCATTGTACAATTTTACAAAGCATAAAACATAAAAAATATCAAGTGCACTCCTCATTAGGCAAGGCCTGCGTCGAGGAGTGGTTCGTCTTATGAATTACAGAAAATATATAAGAAAAACGATTCAGCTGCTTAAAGTACTATATAGAGCTACTTACATAAATAGTATTATCTTATGCCATTAAGCAATCTAAACAAAAATACACATCTTCCACAAAATGAAACAAATTGATTACAATGCTTAGTTTATATAGCCTAGTTTACAGAATAAAGTTAACATATTTCAATGAAACAAAACGAAACGAAACAATTTATGAAGCCGATAAATACAGTCTTAACCTTCTACAGAAATCGATAAGGAGGACTCTCTAGAAATATCGAAAGGTAAAACATTAAATAAACGAGGACCCTGAAAGGCTGCATGACCAGCCGCAGATGCAGTTACACATCTCGGCTCATATAGTTTCTCTCTGGCTTGACCACGAGTTGTATATCCATGTTCAGGAGTCACTGGAAAATCTAATGGTCGTTCAAATACATATTTTAATAAGTTCAATTTATATAAATCCTCAGGGCTTAGAACTTTGAATTCTTTATAGATTAGGTTAGTGGGATATCTAATTGGTCTATTCAGACATATTTTTACAATTTTCTTATATTGTAAAATAAGGGGTTGTAAGATGGAAGATCCACAACCTCCCCATCCAACAATGCCGTATTCAATTACAGAAGAGATTAGGGAAAGGAATACCATCCTCAACTGGTACAATGGAAGAATATTTCTCAATTGAACAAATTTATAAAATGTTTTCCTTAATCTATTACAAACATAAGAAATATGTGGCTCCCACCTTAGTCGAGAATCTATCATGATGCCTAGGTATTTACAGAATCATGAACAAAGAGAGGAACACACTGGCAATAAACTGGTTACAGTCAGGTTTATGAATAATAATTTTAAGTTGGTACTCCTCAGAGGGCTTACCAGCCATTGTGAGGTAAAAGGGTAGAACCACAGTTTTATCTTTATTTATACATAATTTATTGTGGTCACACCAATTTTTTATCTTTGCTATACCACTATTTGCTTTCTCAAATGTTTCCATCCATGAATTTCCATGAAACAGAGCTACAGTGTCATCCGCAAAATCCGCAAAAATCCTGATCAATATGAGATAAATATGATTCATATATATGTCCCATATGACCAGTGAAACATTACAAAAGATAATACAGAGGTTGCAATGTCAGAACAAGATAATAGAACATACAAGTTTTCTTTTGCCGACACACTATCTTTTCTAACATTTTTTCTTAACAAACCTTATTACATATTATTGTCTATTTCCTGTATAGGCTGCTTGTAATATAAATATTTATATTTTATTTCTATTTACCTTATTACATAATATAAATAATTAACTTCACATACCCACATATTGAATTGTTGGATTGTTAATATTGTCAATATTATAATTTTAATCATTTTAACATGACATATTCTGTTCTTTTGTATTTCATTCCTATAATGTATTGTAGTTTTAACGTATCCCCATAATAGAAAATCACATGGTGTTACGTCAGGGGACCGTGGAGGCCAGGAATGCAAAGTCTTACGGTCCAGTGCGCCCTATCCAACGTTAAGGCGAGTTGGTGTTGAAGAAATGGCGTACATCCTTGTGTCAGTGTGGTGGTGCTCCATCTTGTTGAAAGATAAAGTTGTCTGAGTCAGAAATTAGTTGAGGAAATAGCTAATTTCGTATCATTTCCAGATAAGATGATGCACCATTCACTGTGTTTTCCTCAAAACAGAAGGGTCCATACACTTTGGTTTGTAAAACTGCACAAAAACGTTCATTTTAGGCGAATCTCGTTCATGCTCCACTGTTTCATGAGGGTTTTCAGTTCCCCATATACAAACATTTTAACGCTTACATGAATGTTGACTCATCGCTGAATATCAACCGCGGTAAAAAGGTATCTTCTTCCATGTCTTCTAGGATATCATCACCAAATTCGACGCATCTGCTTCTGTTACCAGCACAGAGCGCTTGTACGAGTTGCAGTCGGTCTGGTCGTAAGGCCAAACGCCGTCTTAACACGCGCCACACAGTAGTGTCAGCTACTCACTACAACACTTAGTGTTGATGTTCGCGGGCTCCGTTGGAACTTCTCCCGAATTTGTTGCACTGTCTCTCCAGATGTGTGTGGTCGAACAGCACTTTTCCCCTTGCACAAGCACCCAGTATCTAAAAACTATTTATACCACCGTTGAATTTACTTTAATAAAGATGGTTGAGCACCAAAACGAATCCGACACGCTCGTTGAACGGTTATATCTGCTTCAGTTTTGCTAAACTGAAGAACGCAGAAAGCCGTTTGTTGAGCAGACGCCATATTCTATTAAGGTGCGTACAGACTTTCGCTCTGCTCCGCAACCGAACGTCACTCCAGCAGAGCGATTGATGATCGACCGGGGAGCAACAGTGGTTCGACTGGGGAACGCGAGAAGATCTAACATCTTCCATAACGTTCATGATTTCTCTCATTCATATGCAATATATAATCTTCAATTCCATCATTATAC